>NW_025999525.1:0-99238 GCF_019419815.1 Pyrus x bretschneideri
ACGCTTTAACTAATTAAACTTGAATGCAACATTTTCATTTGGTTTTTGTATCCATAGAATTGATTTAAATGGAGCTAAATGAAATGAAAATCCAATTCTCATTTAAAGAGACAAAACAATTTTGTTCTCTACCTAATTTGGGCCAAAATGCTATGACCTCAACTTGTTTGGGCCATAGTGCAATTAACCTCAACTTTTGGGCTATTTTGTAAAAACTTAAACTTTTGGGGTCACTTTGTAAAAACACAAAAGTCCACTACTTCATGTAATTACAACTAGAACCCAAAAATTTCCACAAAAGCTAAAACTTCATTAAAGGAGCAAAACAATTTGTCCTTTTAGTGATTTTGGACCTTTACGTAAAAACGTAAACTTTTGGGTCAAAATGCAAATACACAAAAGTATTCAAACTTTATATAATTGCACAAAAGTCCCACAAGGACCCTAATTGAGTAGGGTGGCCGGTTTTGAAGCAAAGTAATAAAAAAAAAATTTCAAAGTTTTTGTAAGTGGGGTGTGTGTAATGGAATAAATCATTACACACCTACCCACTAAAATTTCTTTAATTTTTCAAAACAAATATCTAAGATATTTAAACATAGGAAATATTTCAAAACAAAAACTTTATGAAATAAATCAAAACACCAAACCTTTTGTTCTTGGCAAGAACATATCAAGAACAATGAAGAACATTCATGAAAACCCATAAGAGCTCCATGAACATTCTTCACCCAAAAACATCCCAAAACCACTCAAACTTAAGGGAAATAACATACAACCATACTAGGGTACATAGGGGGTTCCAAAAGTCACTTTAAAACACTTTTAACAAGTCAAACAAGAACCCAAAAATCCACCCTTTGGATTTGGCCGAATTTCCCCAAAAACATGGCACCAAATTTTAGCTCCAAAATTCATGCTCATATGAACTACATCTACAACATTTGAGATGGCAAATTTTCTAACAAAATTTACATTCAAAGAAGCAAGAATAAAGCTTGTAACAATTACAACATTCAAATCACAAACTATGAACTACAAAACCCAAAAGGATTCACCAACTACTAGACTTAGGCTCTTGATACCACTTGAAGGAAGATTTGTGAAAAACATGTTCATTTAAGCAACATCAATAGCATGCAATTAACAATTAAAGGCGGAATCATGCTTGTATGCACTTAAAAACAAAACATTTACCCATGAAATTCAAAGCCTAGTAGATAGGTGAACCAAGACTCAACTCAAAACAAAGTGAGTTGAGAAATCAATACCTTTGTAGATTCCTCTTTGCATAAGCAAAGGCTAATCACCCAAAGAGAGGGCCTTCATTCCTTGCATCTTAGATCCATGGATTTGGATGGATGAAAAGGTTTCTCCAAGTTCCCAAAATTGAGAACCTCTAATGATTCATCACCAAGGCATAATGAAGAAGAAATGAGTGACCTTGGAGGAGTTTGATTGCTAGATGATCCCTCCAAGGTGGCCGAAATTTTAGAGAGAAAGGAGAGCTTGTGTTCTCATCCTTTCCCCAAAAATAACCATTTATGAATTTTAGGCTATAAAGTCCTTTATATAGTCCCTTCAAATAAGTGATCTAATGGACCAAAAGCCCTATTCTTCTAACATGGCCGGCCTATAGGGTTTATTGGGCTTTCAAGCCCTTTGTTTATTCAAGTTGTCATACAACTTGAGTTAATGGGCTTGACATTCAAAACCCATTGGGCCTTGCGGCCCAAAACTAACCCGAGGTCTTTAACGAACTTATTCGTTTGATTAATTAACGTATTAATTAATCCTAGCCTTAGATAAATAATTAAACCATTTAATTATTCTTACTCATCTCCGTTGTTTCTTCAAACTCTACCTTACTCGGTGAACGATCCATTAGGTTCCTTTTAGCGAGGCAGTGGGCGATTAAAACTCTTTCTAATCGATTGTGAATTGAAACTTACTTTCAATTCTCCCGTTAGTGATAATACACTTTTAGGGCTTCCACAAACCATGGTTGACGCCTAGCAGCATGTCATGGTTACCCAAGCTAATCAGAAGAGGTGGAGAACCTATTCAGTTTTAGGATTACAAATGCAATACGGTCTTTCTCTAATACAATACTCTTGACCACATTGTTTGGTTTGATAGTTTATTCATGTCTACTATCCAATGTGAGTCTTGTGCTTATATGATTACCTTGAATGTGATTTGGAACACATTCCTAAATCTCATTCATACTTTGGCCAAAGATTCTTAATCATATCATAGAGTATTCTCCCTCAAACAGTTTGAAGGTTAGAGATCCCTTGTTGCGCATTCACTTGCCTCCATGGCTAAGTGGCTTAACCCCAACGATGCCATGGACACCCTCCTTATGGAGTGACTTTGACATAATCAAAGATTAAGGACCTAACCACAAGACAACTGTGATGCCTCAGGTCAAAAGACTAATTTGCATTATCCCAACCATGAGTTCTCATGTGACATGAATATGAGAACTCTTCGTTGATCGTGTTCAGTGAACTCATTCTCTATTGAGCACCTACGTACTTGTCTTGATGTCACACACACCAATGACTCGAGACTAGTCACTCTCCCTGAGAGAAGACATAGCACGTACTGATCTTAACGGACTGTCAATGCCCAATTGACAATCCTATGATCAGGAACGTTTAGGATGTGTCAACGAAAGAATGGTCTCATGAATCTAACTTCTTTAGATCGCATTCTTCCAATCACATATTCCTTGGACTTATCGTTTAAGCATATAACATTTATATGAGACGGCTCAAACAATAATCTTTGCCCTTTACATTTAAACTACATTAGTTTGAAATGTCCGTAAAGTATCATCATATGATTGGTTTTAGGGCACATTTCCAACATGGACGATGTGGGATGTAACATGGATCCCTTATTCCACTAATATTTTGACCAATAAAAGTTAAGTTTTAATATTTTTTTAATAATTACAATAATTTAAGAAGCCAAACCCTGATAAACGCCCTCGCTATGACTACGAACTAAGAAAATCGAATTTGATTATTTGCATGACTTAAATCCAAAAATAAAGCATTACAAATTAGGGGAAAAACTCCAATAACTCATCGTGTCGTGTTTGGTTTAATTAATGAGTAATGCTAGGGAGACTAAATTTGTAGACTAAATTTTATAAACTAAATGACATGGAAGTTGATGATTGGATTATTACTTAAACGTCGACAAATATGCTCATTTCTTATTAGTGACACATCATTTAGTTTGCAAAATAAGTCTACAAATTTAGTCTCCCTAGCATTACTCTTAATTGATTGTAAATCAAACTTAAATGATCTAACACTAATAACTACAATTAATCTTTTTGATAAAAGAAAACTACAATTAGTCAAAAACAATTTAAACAAAATTTATTTTTTTTTAATATGGACTAGTTGGTGGTTTCATCGCGACATTCTACTATTTCCGGGGTTGGGAAAATTATAGAGACATTTTAGTTGCCTCCTGAGCATAATCATGTGATTCACTAGCACTAGCAGCGCTAGGAATCTAACCCATAACGTGTTATGTGCAATACATGCATGAAATTCGTCCCCAATCGCTGAATCACCATGTGGTGGTTAAATTAAACAGAATTTGAATGAGTAGAAATCAAATACCTTTAACTAATATTGAACACAGTTGCAAGTAGGGTACTCAGTAGACTTGAACTTTTCATTTGGATGTAAATTCATACAAACAACCCCCTTAGCGGAATAAGACTTGGTTGTTGTTGTTGTTGACTTGATTTGATTATGAGAAAGAGGAAAAAATTTAGAAGAATTTCAAAATAGTGAATCCTTGAGATTGGTAGATTGTTTAATAAGTGATGCTAGGTAAACCTTTTTACTTTTAGACCAAATTTGCAAACCATATGACGTGTCAGCAATAAGAAATGAATACATTAATCAACACTTAAGTAATAATCTTATAATTAACAACCCCGTCATATGGTCATTGGAAATTGAAAGGAAATGAGAGAAGAAAAGGATTTGTTAATTTTTTTTCAATTCTTATTTATGTTCGTCTTCCTTATGTGGGAAAAAGTAGCACCTTTTCTTTTTTACTTTAGTGTCAAATTTTTTTTTTAATTGTTTCTTGGAACTATAACTAAAAAATGTTCGTACGTCAGATTCAGACCTTATCTGCGAACAAGAAATTAGACGGGAGGGAGATTAGGGTTTTCTTCGCTAGGAAAAAAATGGAGAGATAAGATTGTCTTCGCTGAGAAAGAGAGGCAGAGAGAGGGAGGTGGTGAAGGGTGTGAGCGCTCGATTTCATGTGGATTGAATATGTGCTTTGATTAGAGTTGACAAAGATAGTTCATCCAGAACATCTGAAGAAACCCAGATTGTGAAGGTGACTCTATGAACAAATCCAAAACCA
Organism: Pyrus x bretschneideri; assembly: GCF_019419815.1. Classification (NCBI taxonomy): domain Eukaryota; kingdom Viridiplantae; phylum Streptophyta; class Magnoliopsida; order Rosales; family Rosaceae; genus Pyrus; species Pyrus x bretschneideri. The sequence goes on from NW_025999525.1 coordinate 4,414, forward strand.
CTGTTATAATCCATTTCCATTGCATTTTGGTTTTTATAATTTTGGGATTTGAATCCATAATGGATGGTGGTTACCAGTGGATTAGTTGAAATCGTGAAATTGGATTTTAGACATATAGGTGCAAAACTTGCGCTGGGTTTTGATAAGTTGTGTGGATTTGTAGCAGGTAGACTTTGAAGTTTAACTCGATTGAAGATGAATTAGAAATAGAAGAAACTATTTGTGGAAAAAGAGGGGGTAGATGCAAATGATCAATCTGGTGTGGGTGTAGATTTTGATAAAGGGTATACTTTTTTCAACACTTAAGCACTTGCAGCGAAGTTTGAGATTTAGGAGCATAGTAGTAAAAAGTCCAGTGACGGTAGTTGTTGGGTAAGGAAACAATTTGTTTGTTGCAAATAAGGAAAAAAGAGGGTGGATGCTAATCCCAAACCCAATCGGAAAGGTATGAGGGGAGATGCTAGAACAGAGTGCAAGGCGAAACTTGACTAAATAGGGAATTGGTTGTGAAAAATTCTGTTGTAATAGTTTTCAACAAATGACACAACCACCATACGTCAAGTGTCTCACACTTATTTAAATCACATCATTGAGTTTTAGAGGCAAAAAAGGCTATGATTGAACAATGTGCATAGACAAATATTTCTATAATAAACAAGTGAGTTTATTGAATGTGCAAAGTGGAGGAATTGGAAATACTGGTTGTACCTCAAAGGATATGTATAATGGTGAATAGTAATTGCGAGCTCATCTAATCTGAGTATGATGCGAAAATGCTGAAAAACCATTTTGAGGATGAGAAAGAGAAAAGCGATGATTTTTATTTTAAGATGGAGATTGATGTAGGCGGACCACTTGGCAATTTCTTTTGGGATGATGCTAAGTCAAGACGTGGTTATGGCCATTTTGGTGATGTGATTGTGTTTGACATCACTTTCAACACCAATGTGTATGACATGATGTTTGCTCCTTTGTTAGAAGTAAATAATCATGGCCAAGCCACGATATTGAGTTGTGCATTCTTGAAAAAATGAAAAAAAACTAAGCTTTGAGTGGTTGTTTGAAGAAATTCTTAAAGCTATGCTGAGTGAGCCGCCCAAAGTCATAATTACATATCAAGATGGAGCTATAGCAAAGGCGATTGATAGCAAATTTAGAACCATCTTCTATCAGTACTGCATGTGGTTTATTATTAACAAATTCAATGACAATGGTTGGGTTGAGGGCATTTTCAAGGATTTGCATGAGTGCATATAGGATCTCGAAACCAAAAAAGAATTTGAGGCAAGGTGGAAGACATTGGTGGAACAACATGAATTGGTTGATAAACCATGGCTTGAGGACATTTACGATGTGAGACTATGATTTTTGAAGGCCAGAGTAAGTCTAATCCGAATGCTGTTTCCTTAAAAGTCCAGTCATGGACTCACCAGCTCTGAGTGAAGTTGTATCAGACAGAGCAGGGTACCGCCATCACTTTACTTAGGGACATTGGCGGAGTTATAGTAACTTCACTAGATGACTATGTTTGTTCCGCAAGAAACGCGATAAGATCTAGATATGGACACAATCATGTCCTACAAGTCTTGGAATCCTTACAATCTATAGATAGCTGTGCGTTGCAAGTAATCACAACTTCTAAGAGGATGCCATATCTAATAACTAGATAATAGATATCCTCTTGGATTCTCTCACCTTAGAACAAGGATTTCATCCTAAAAAGGTATCTCTCCCACAGTATAAATACACCCACCTAAGGTTCACCTACGGTAACACAATCTATACACTCAATTCTCTTGCCTACTGTAGACATCGAAATTTCAGTGAAATAAATGTTAACCAATACAACACTTATTTCACCTATATCATTCCCTCACTTCACCAACAACCTCCACTCATTTCACCTACATCATCCATTTACCTTACCTACAACCTCCACTTATTTCACCTACATCATCCACTTACTTCACCTACAACATCCACTTACTTCACCTACAACCTCCACTCACTTCACCTACAACCTCCACTCACTTCACCTACATCATCCACTCACTTCACCAAAAAAAAAGAATGGTGGTGATTCACTCTCAAAGCCTATAAATAGGCTTCTCCATCAAGAGGAATAGACACACAAACATCAATTCACAAATACATTTCTCTACTCCCAAAATGGAAGAGAATACTCCCCACACATCCAAAATCCTTGAAGCTTTGAAACTCTAAAGCTCTCAAGCATCCAACCCCCAAATTCCCAAGAATCCCGAAGAATGGAGAAAGCACTCTTCATTCTTCGTCAAATCCATGGCCCTTGAAAAACTTCCACCAACTCAAGATCAAGCCCCGACGGCCCTTGAAGAAAGTGTTCATCGTTCATCCTAAGATCTAGCCCCAACAGCCATTTGGATCAACAACACAAACAAATCCACACATCCATTCTTTAAGATCAAGCCCAAAAGCCCTTGAAGAAAACCATCTATTCTTCAAGATCAAGCCCAAAAGCCCTTGAAGAAAACTAACTGTTCATTCAAGATCAAGCCTCGACGACCCTTGAAGCAAACCAACCGTTCTTCAAGATCAAGCCCAAAAGCCCTTGAAGAACTCCCACCAACTCAAGATCAAGCCCCGACGGCCCTTGAAGAAAGTGTTCATCATTCATCATCCATTCATCCTAAGATCAAGCCCCAACGGCCCTTTGGATCAACAACCTCAACAAACCCACACACCAAACCCTTGAAGCCTTAAAGTTCTAAAGCTCTCAAGAAAATCCCGAAGGATCAAGAAAGCACTCTTCGTTCTTCGTCAAATCCTCCTTCAAGATCAAGCCCCAACGGCCCTTGAAGAACTCCCACCAATTCAAGATCAAGCCCCGACGGCCCCTTGAAGAAAGTGTTCATCATTCATCATCCGTTCATCCTAAGATCAAACCCCAACGGCCCTTTGGATCAACAACCTCAACAAATCCACACAACCAATCGTTCTTCAAGATTAAGCCCAAAAGCCCTTGAAGATCCGCTCATCCATCAACATTCAAGATCAAGCCCTGAAGGCCCTTGAAGAAACTTCCATCAACCTTCAAGATCAAAGCCACGAAGGCCCTTGAAGAAACTTACAACTGTTCATCCAAGATCAAGCCTCGACGGCCCTTGGATCAACAAATCTATATCTTACGGAGATCGAATCAGAGGACCAAATTTGAGAGATCGTAACCCCAAAATCATTAAACACAAAAATATTATTTTGTACACGTATTCTTGATTCTTGTTTTCAGGAATTGTTCGTGTTCACACATACTACTTGAGTCTAAAAATTATTCAATAACTTAACCCTCAGAGAGCTTTTGGCTGGCACACCTAGTCATCTGGTCTAAAACTTGCTTATGGTTGTTTTATTGTTTTGCAAGTTGCTCAGGATTATTCAGAGTTATGCTTAATCCCTTCACAAGGAGGTACGCGAATTTAGTTCCAACAATTGGGGCTTTCATTGAGAGAGAACTTATATTCCTTTCGACCAAATCACTTTACCCCATGTAAGCAATGCCCAGAAGATCGTTCGTGGTAAAGCCATAGACTCAAATTGAGAAGATGCCTCATTCATTGATCAAGTTTAGGATGATGTACTGAAGATATGCAAGTCAGTAAAAGATCTTAAAAGGAACCTACAAATCAAACAAAGGTCAAGGGTCGCTGGGATGAGTAAAAGAATGAAAACTGTAGAAGACACCCTTGCCCAATTTGCAAGTTTCATTGTTTGTGCTTCCCCAAGAACGACAGATCCACGCTCGGAACAATTGAACCAAAAAGTCATTCTAACAGCGTATCCGACAAAATTGTAGAAGATTCTGAGACCATTATCTCCCCGACACATAGACAAGAAGTTTCTTCTAAGCATTAATCGCGTAAAAGGAAGACATGAGTACTTCAAAAGAGCGCATAATGGGAGAAAGATGATCTCAGGAAAACCTCGAATAAAGAATCCCTTTATCAGGCCAAAAATTGTTTATCCACCCTTTAATGGCACTCTCGTCGTCGGGCCACAAATCTCAGACTCTAGGGTCAGTAGAATCCTTATTGATAGTGGGTCAAAAGTCAATATCCTCTTTAGGGGAGCAACTACAAGGATGGATATCCTAGAGATAATTAACTCAAGAAAGTCTACTATCTAAACTCTTAATAGAACCCATCTCAGCACCTTAGGAAGGATACGTCTCATGGTTCAAACGAAACCATCTAAACATCTGCTGACTTTCAATGTGATGGACAACCAATCCCCTTACAAAGCTATCCTTGGTCAGGAATGACTAAATGTTATGGGAAGGTTCCCTTTGAAGACAAGATCTTGCCTTACTACTTGAGAGTAACGCCATGCAGCTAAAGGTCCAAGAACTTATAAACTAAATAACCTATGTTGAGAAGAAGAACCCTTGCAAGAGAAAATTAGACCCCTTGCAATCATCTCCAAGTGATTTAAAATGAAGCAAAGCACCACATAAACTACACGCAGTTTGATTCCCTTCCGAGAATATGTAGATAGCCCTTTACGGACCCAATCGCAATGCCGCTGTCTATGTGAATACAAGTTCACGGAGAACTCATCTCCCAACACCTGAACTTTGGAATAGGGCCCAAACTTTGAAAACATTGAAAACAACGCCCAAACTTGAAAACTTTGCAGGAATGCAAGTCTGAAAAAGTTCAAAGTTACATTGTTAAAGGAGCCTCTTTTAGCCCAATCAGTCTAGAACGGTTAGTAGCTTAGGAGTCTCGAACCGTAATAAGCATAGCAACGATAGGCAGGCAATGGGCAAGAACGGAACTACAGTAGGACTAGGGGCGGATGCCCTTCTTAAGAATTTTTTATTTAAAAAATTGTCATTAATAATTTATGTTAATGACTCATTATGCATTCCAATTTCCTATGACCAACATTAATTAAATTACAATTAAAATTTTGGGAAGAAAATTTTTGTATCCCCAATGACTTGAACCTTTTGCATCCCCAATGACCCATGCCCACATGATTAAATTTAAATTAAAAAGTAATTTAATTGTTGTCGGTTGCTCCCCCGTTTCATAACCCTAGTTCTCTAGACTTTAATCCCCACAAAATTCATCACGCTGTCCTCTCCAGAATCTTTCCCTATTTCCTCCCTTTTCAACCAAAACTCAATTGAATTTGAGTTTCATAAACATTCGGATTATCAAAATTCGACGCCAAAGCTTTACTGCACAACTGCACAAGGTATTTTATTATATGGCTTTATTTTATTAATTTTCTTTTGGCATTACAATTTAAAATTTAGCTTTCTAATTTTGAGATTTTTATTATATAAATTCTACAAATTACGTATGAACCTTATGTGACATCCCACATCGCTCAGGGGAGTGATCCATATATGTATATTCCCATCCCTACCTAGCACGAGGCCTTTTGGGAGCTCACTGGCTTCGGGTTCCATGGGAACTCCGAAGTTAAGCGAGTAGCGCACGAGAGCACTCCCAGGATGGGTGACCCATTGGGAAGTTCTCATGTGAGTTCCTAGAAACAAAACCGTGAGGGCGTGGTCAGAGCCCAAAGCGGACAATATTGTGTTACGGTGGTAGAGCGGGCCTGGGAAGTGATTTGCCCTGGGCCGGGATGTGACATTTGGTGTCAAAGCCTAACCCTGGTCGAGTGTGTGCCGACGAGGACGTTGGGCCCTTAGTCACATCGCCCAGGGGAGTGATCCTCATATGTATATTCTCATCCCTACCTAGCACGAGGCTTTTTGAGAGCTCACTGGCTTGACGTTTTATGGGAACTCCAAAGTTAAGCGAGTAGCACACGAGAGCACTCTCAGGATAGGTGACCCATTGGGAAGTTCTCGTGTGAGTTCCCAGAAACAAAACCATGAGGGCGTGGTCGGGGCCCAAAGCGGATAATATCGTGCTACGGTGGTGGAGCGGGCCTGGGAAGTGGTCCCTCCCCGGCTGGGATGTGACACCTTATATGTATTGGTATCAATATGACTGATGGAAAGGTTTTTAAAAAATATATCAGCCACCACCATCCCCCATTATTGAGAAAAATAAAGATAGCCGAGGACAAGATAAGGAAATAATTTATTTTCTCAAATCTTCCATCAAATCCTGGTAAGTGAATTCGAATTTTGGATTACAATGATAATATTCGAGATCAAGTACGAATAGTGTAAATGCTAGCTGGTCCTTAACAACCTAAAACCCATAATTTCCCTTACAAGAAATATGGAGACACACAAAGATGATTTAACCTTGTTTGGTTAGATGATTTTCCTACTTAGTTGGAATACAATGTAGAAAAAGATGATGCCTTTTGTCTGTGTTGCTACTTCTAACTCATATTGGAGGTGTCAATAATACACACAATCAAGCATGGAGTAATTTTGAAGCTTTAAGGAGTCAAAAGCAACATATCCAATATTTTTCTCTAAAAGTCATGATGAAGCTCGAATTCAATATAGAGCTCGGTTGAATGCATTAATTGATTGTTGTCGATTTCTTTTGAGACAAGGGCTTGCATTTCGTGGTAATGATGAATATGAACATTCAAGCAACCATGGAAACTTTCTTGAGCTTCTACAATTTCTTGCCGACCACAATAAGGAAGTCAAAGCAGTTACTTTGACAAATGCAATGGAGAATCACATATTGACATCACTAGATATTCAAAAAGACATTGTAAATGCTTGTGCAACTGAGACCATCAAGGCCTTTTATTAAAGATATTGGCACTTCGTTGTTCTTTATTTTGATTGATGAATCTTGCGACATATCAACGAAGCAATCTATTGTAGTTATTAAAGCACTAAACAATGGTGAGTTTACAAGTGGGAAAAGAAAAAATCAAGAGACTACTTTGAAACGTGCTTGCAAAACACATTGGGGTTCACACTTTGGTACTGTAGTAAGTATAATGACTATGTTCTCATCCATACTTGATGTACTTGAAGTAGTAGCAAATGATGAAGTAAGGTACTTATCTCAAGGCCAATTTTGTAAAAAATAATAATAATAATAAAGGCTAATACTAAATATATTTAAGGGCTAATCAACCATTCCATTGTCTTCCCACTTTTTAGTAAATAAAAAAATTCTATTAATTTTATTCTCTTGTAAAGTGATATTAAGGACCAAAGCCAAAACAAAAGAGGAAAAATTATCTTCTATGTTCACTATCACATTGCAACTATCTCAATTACTTCAAATAAATATTTTACTCTTTGGCAAAAAAAATGTATTATTCATTTTTTTTTTCCTTTAGTGTAGTCATAAATAATAGTTGTTCAAAACATTTTACTAATATTATAATTATTTAAAATTTTGAACAAAGAAATGGGAGACAAGAAGAAGGAATTGGGCATGGAAGGGTGGGCTTGGGTGGTCGCAAATTTGAGAATCGGGCATAAGGATACAATTTTGGAAATATAGCATGAGGTTTGGTCGTGGGATTTAGAAGGGAGGGAAGGGCAGTGAAGCCACGAATTGTCGGGGAAGGGGCGAAATTGAAATGGCAAAATGTCTTAAAAAATGTAGATACCTAAATCTTTTTAGATACTAAACAATATTAAAGTCGTTCCTAATTTATCAATACAAGCAGGTTACAATGTCATTCATATTATGTAGTACATTCCTAAAGGAAAAATTTTGTCCTAACTAAGAACATGTGAGAACATTTGAATTCATAAGCAAACCAATAAAACTTTAAAGTAGGCATGCATTAAAAAACAATTCTAAAACCCATGACTTTCAAAGCCTAGTGAATGGTGAAACACAAGACTCTTTAAAAACATTAAAGAGAAGAAATGATTTTGAGATTCATTACTCTTGAAGCTCATCCTTGTTTACACAAGGGATTAGCCAAGTGGAGGGCCTTCAAGTCGCCTCCTAGCTCCTTAGATCTTCCTTGTGATTTTCTTCCCTTTTGATGCTCCTTTGCTCTTTGAGGATGTGAGGAAAGGAACTCCAAAATACCAAAAGTTTGGTACCTCTAAGTCTCCACACCAAGGATGATAGTGTGAAGATGAAATAAAATACCTAGAGGAAGTTGGATGCTAGTGAACTCCCCTAGGAAGGCCGGCCTCTGGAGAGAAAATGGAGAAAAAGTTTCTCTTCTTCGCCTCAAGAAAACCCTAGTGAGAGAATGTCTATAAAGATGCCTTTATACCACCTCATATGTGAGTGGTAAACTTGCAATTAACCCAAGTTTGCTACCACTCACCCTATGCCCGGTTTTGACTTTATAGTTAGGTTAATTTCCACTTAGTTTTAGTTTTCACAGAACTTAAACTCAATGGGCCTTGTGGACCAAAACCTTTTGGGCCCCGAGACTTGAAACTAACTTAAAAGCCCAATACAAACCTTTCGTATAATTAATTAACTAATTACTTAATCTTGACGATTCCCAATTAAACCATTTAATTGCTTATCCATCTCATTTATATTTCTTCACTTTCATCCTTACTAGGTGTACGATCCATTAGGTTCTGATGCGAGTTTTATACGCGCACAAATTAAACCCTCTTTTTGACAATTGTAGTATGGATGTAAGTAGGGATCGTTCTGGACCGGGGATTAGGAGGGATTGTTAACCACTTGGATTTGACTTCAAAAACGTAAAAACAAGATAAAACACTAAACTAGACTCAAAGAATGTGAAACTAAACGTTAAAACATTAAGACAAACCAAAAGACTCAAAATGCTTTAAAAACACAAACTAAATTGATTTCTAACTAAATTGAACAATAAAGTAAAGGGGGATTGGATTTGGACGACTTTAAACTAAAAATGGAAACTTGGAAACAAAACAAATTGTAAATATGGATTTGACGGAAATGAATGGATGGGAAGCTAGCTAAGGGGTTCATCTCCACATATGTTATACTTGCATACAAAACGATGTCTAATTGCTTTTCAATAAACCATGAATTCTCAACGCCCCGGGTTAATTAGGTCCGCTTAAATTAACCGTCAAGTTTTCCTTAAGTTAATGAATTGGATGATTGCATACGACAATCCAAAGCATTCCTCACAAGTTCCCTACATGAATTGCATAATAGAGATACAAGCAAGAATCATTAAGCATCATGAAAACTATAAGTGTTGACGAGGCATTCGTTACTATGATTGCATGAAACTTATGCCAAGAATATGTTTAACACGATTGTTTATAAGCAACCTCCACTACTTGTGAATATAAGTTCATAACTATTACGTGAAACTCACTTATATTCTAGCGTCAAATTCATGCATGAAAATTAAGCGTTCATTCTTAATAAACATACATAAATAGGTTATCAATCAAACAGTTAAACAAATTGAATTCACAACTCATGAAACGTAATTAAAAGTAATCAAATCATATTACAAACATAAACATAGTTTCGAATTACCCCCTAGCTAAAGGGGGTTTAGTTCCTCATAACTTTGAAATCAAAGAAACACCTAAACATTCCAACAACTCAAAACTTTGAATTGTATGAACGTTTAAGCACTCTTTTCTTCCATTTCTCATACGTACAAAACAAAGAGAATTAAAATGAAACTTTGAAATCAAAGAAACACCTAAACATTCCAACAACTCAAAACTTGAATTGTATGAACGTTTAGGCGCTCTTCTCTTCCTCGTTGTTGTAGCACAAGGTTTAAGGATAGGTTGGTTGGGGGGATGGAAGTGTTGGGGAATTATGGAAATGGATGAGGATTGGTGGAAATGGAAGATGGTTTTTGGATTCTAAGGGAGAAAGGAATGTGTTTGTGGTGTGTTGTTGTGTTGTGAATGAGATGATTTTTGAATGAATGAATGCAAGGGTATTTATAGGAGGAGTGGAGATGTATATGGCTATTTGTTTAAGGTGTTTGTGGTTGCAATGATGAAGAATTGCATGTGGAAATAAAAGGGAAAATGTGGTGAAATGATGAAGTAGGAAGGTGGAAATGCATGTGAGATGTTGGAAAGGAAATGGGAATATGAGTAGGCCATGGCATGTGAGTTGTTTTGTTGGTGTAAATGTGCCATGGTTGCAATGATGAAGAATAAAGGGTGCATGTGGGGTGGAAGTGATGAATGCAAAGTGAATGAATAATGAAATGAGTTAAAGAGGGAGAATGTGGTGAAATGATGAAGTAGGAAGGTGGAAATGCATGTGACTTGTTTGTGGAATAAAGAATGAATGGTGGAATGATGAAGTGAATGCATGTGGAATTAAAGAGGGAGAATGTGGTGAAATGATGAAGTAGGAAGGTGGAAATGCATGTGAGATGTTGGAAAGAGGTGGGTGTGCATGTGAGTTGAAATGCATATGTTTAAATGGTTGAAATGTGTAGATAATTATGAGTATGATAAGTGAACTTTGTATGGTTATGATAAGTGAATGGTGAATGATATGTTAAGTGATAAATGAATGATATGTGGTGAGTGATAAGTGAATGGAAGTGATAAGTGATAAATGTATGATATGATAATTGAATGATATGTTAAGTGAATGATATGATAAGTGAATGCTTTAAGTGTTTAAAAATAGGGAACAAAACCCTTCCTTGCATGGCAAGGAACGGAGACACAAGGAAACACACGACAATGTCCTAAGGTTGCAAGGAATGTTGTTTTTGTGTTCTAAAATGCGTAGGAGTTTTCAATGATGCTTAAACATGAGGTCTTTTAGGATTTAACTTTCCCACTTCAAGTCTTTAATTTCGTCCATCCTCTTGGCTCCAAGCATATGATATCCATTCCAATCTCTAATTTGCTCCAAAAGGCTTCAAAAGGCATCCTTTTGCATACCTTGCCCTTAGAACCTGAAAACACACAAAAGAAGCATAAAGGACTAAAATAACTAGAGAAACATAACGTAAATGCACGAGAACAAGCCATTTAAGTCGCATGAATATGCTCCTATCAAGTTCCAATTAGCAAGGCAGTGGGCGATTGTTACTCTTAACGATCGATTATGAATTGAAACTACATTTCAATTCTCCCTTTGATGAAGATTAGTGTTTGCTAATCTTCAGGGCTTCCACAAACCATGAGTGACACCTAGTAGTACATCATGGCTACCCAAGCTAAGTAGAAGTGTTTGGAGAACCTATCCAGTTATAATTATAATGCAATACGTTTCTTCTCTAATACAATACTCTTAATCACATTGTTTGAGTGATAGTTTGTTTCATGTCTACTATCCAATGTGATACTTCTCTATATGATTTAATTGAATATGATTTGGAACAAACTTCCTAAGTCATATTCGTATGCTTTGGCCAAAGACTCCCGAATCATATCTCAGAGTATTCTCCCTCCACCATGGAAAGTTAGAGATCCCTTGTTGTGCATTCATATGCCTACATGACTAGATAGCTTGAACCCAACAATGTCGTGGACACTCTTGATGGAATGCCCTTGACATGATCAAACATCAAAGACCTAACCATTAGACATCTATGATGCCTTAGGTCAAAGGACTACTTTGCATATTGCAACTTATGAGTTCTTACATGACATGTATGTTTGAACTCTTTTTTTATCATAGTTCAACGTACTCAATTACCTTTTGAGCTCTTATGTGTTTGTCTTAGTGTCCAACACTAAATGACTTGAGACTAGTCATACTCACGCTTAAGTTAACATAACACATACTAACCTTAGCAGATTGTCAATGCCCAATTGGCAATCCTATGGCTAGGAACGTTTTAGGAATGAACATAAGAGAAAGGTCTCGTTAATCTAACTTGCTTAGATCACTTCTTTCTTAGATTAAATACATTCTTTGGATTCCCTTATTGCTTAAACACATAATACAATAAATAGTGATTGCTTAAACACATAATACAACAAATAATGATTAACAAAAAGCTTTGCCCTTTATTAAACATATAATAGTGTAACACAATAAGTATTCCAAAAGCTATTACATCAAATGAGTGGCTTTGTAGGCATACTTCCAACAATCTTCCACTTGCACTCAAAGCCACATTCCTATGTATCTAATACCCATCTTTTCCATATGGCGGTCAAGTTGGATTTAAGACTTTGGCTTCGTTAGTGGATCTGCTATGTTATAGGCTGAGGCAACCTTGAGGATGTTGACTTTCCCTTTAGTAGCATATCTTCTAATGATATTAAAGCATTTGTCAAAATGCTTGTTCTTTTGATAAGCCTTGGGTTTCTTGGCTTGAGCTATTGCCCCACTACTATCACAGTACAAAGTTATTGGTGATGTAATGGTTGGAACCACTCCAAGTTCAGTAATGAACTTCTTCATCTAGAACGCTTCTTTGCCGGTTTCAGCTACAACGACATATTTAGCCTCCGTCGTGAAATCAACAATTACATCTTGTTTTTTGCTTTTTCAGCTGATAACCCCACCATTCAGAGTGAACACATATCCAGAGTTGGAACTTCTGTCATTAACATTAGATTGGAAATCTATGTCTGTATAGGCTTCCACTCGCAACTCTGTCGATCATCCATAAATAAGGAGCATATCCTTAGTTCTTCTTAAGTACTTAAGGACCGTCTTGACAGCTGCCCAGTGTTCTGATCCTAGGTTAGATTTATATCGACTAGTAATACTCACAACATATGCTATATCAGGCCTTGTGCATATCAAGGCACACATGAGACTTCCTATTGCAAAAGCATAATGAGTCATACTCATCTTCCGTATCTCTTCAGGAGATTTCAGTCCCATGGACTTAGAAAGGTGAATTCCATGTCTCACAAAAAGAAGACCTTTCTTAGATTATTCCATTTGGAACCTATTTAGCACCTTATCTATGTACATAGATTAGGATAATCCAATTAATTTTCTGGATTTATCACGATAGAGCTTTATCCCCAATACATAAGATGCATCTCCCAAATCTTTCATATGGAAGGTTTTGGACAACCATACTTTTACAGAAGAAAGCACTGCAGTGTCATTCCCCGAATAGTAATATGTCATCTACATATAACACTAGGAATACAACTGCATCCCTAACGACCTTTTGACAAACACAATTGTCGTCTTCATTTTGAGTAAAACCAAACGATTTGATTTCAGTGTCAAAATGAATGTTCCAGCTCCTGGAGGCTTGCTTAAGTCCATAAATGGACCTCTGAAGCTTGCATACCTTAGTCTTTTCAGACTTAAACATGAAACCTTCGGGTTGAGTAATATAGAGCTTTCCTCTAGGTAGCTGTTCAGAAAGGTCGTCTTCACGTCCATTTGCCATATCTCATAATCATGGTACACAACTATAGCAAGAATAATCCAAATAGACTTAATCATAGTTATAGGAGAAAAGGTTTCTTCATAGTCAATCCCTTCTCGTTGCCCGTAACCCTTGGCTACTAGTCTAGCCTTATAAGTCTCCACGTTCCCATCAGCCCCTATTTTCCTCTTGAAGACCCATTTGTTTCCAATAGGTACTATACCGTCTAGAGGGTCTACTAGAGTCCATACTTGATTTTGATATATGGAATCCATCTCGGATTTCATGGCCTCTTTCAATTTCTTTGAATCAATGTCAAACATTGCTCAGTGTAGTCTCTAGGGTCCGCATTTGTGTCATTGTCACCTAGAAGGTGCAATTCTCCAAAGTTGTCATTCATGCCATACCTCTTAGGTGTCCTACTGACCCTTTCAGATCTTCGTGGAGCTTGGGGTTCAGGAACATGGTCAACTTGTTGAGTGCTTATTTGTGGTTCATCATTAATCTCATTAATTTCCATCATTTTACTTGTAGTTCCTTTGAGAACAAATTCATCATCTAGAAACTTAGCAGTTCTGTCGACAAAAACTTTCTGGTCGTTAGGATGGTAGAACTCATATCCCATAGTTTCTCTAGGATATCCCACAAAATAGCACCTAATTGATCTCGCTTTAAGCTTATTAGCTTCAAGCTTCTTGACATATGCTTCACAACCCCAAATCTTAATATAACTAAGACTTGGCTTTCTGCCATGCCATATCTCATACAGCGTCTGTGAAACTGACTTGGAAGTTACTCTATTAAGCAAGTAAGCTATTGTATATAGAGCATATCCCCAGAATGTTACTCGTAGATCAGCAGAACTCATCATAAAACAATCCATGTTCATCAATGTTCGATTTCTCCTTTCAAAAACTCCATTAAGTTGTAGAGTTCCCGGTGGAGTCCACTGTGATATTATTCCACACTCTTTGAGATAATCTAGGAACTCATTACTTAGATACTCTCCCCCTCAATCTAATCTTAGGATCGTTATCTACTTCCCAGTTTGCTTCTCAACTTTATTCTTGAATTCTTTGAACTTTTCAAAAAATTCTGACTTGTACTTAATAAGATACACGTAGCCAAACCTAGAGTGATCATCGATGAATATGATATAGTAGGAGAAGCCTCGTCTCGACGTAGTAGACATAGGTCCACACACATCAGTGTGGATTAACCCTAGAATTTCAGTGGCACGCTCTCCTTTCCTAGTGAATGGAGATTTGGTCATCTTCCCTTTCAAGCAACATTCACAAGAACCCATTTGGTCATTACCTAATGGGCGGAAATATCCATCTTTCAACATCTTGTGAATCTTATCAAGCTTCACATGTCCAAGTTTAAGATGCCATATCTTTTCTTGGTTAACTTCTTCTTTAACCCTTTTGGGTTTTGAGGTATTCCTGCTTTCAATGCAGTGCATCCCACTACTTGTCTCTAGGTGAAAAGTCCCTCTATCATACTACCATGAGAGATAATATGACCGTTCAAGTATAAAGTGCGACTCATTTTGTCAAACAATATTGAGTGCCTATCTTGTAAAAGCATAGAGATGGAAATCAAATTCTTTATACATGAAGGAAAATATAAACAATTTTTAAGTTCCAAGACTTCCCTATAAGGTAGTTTAAGCATGTAGATGCCAACTGCTTTTGCAGAGATCTTAGTGTCATTTCTAACTCGCACAATCATCTCCCCATTGCACAGTGTCCTGCTCCCTATTCATCCTTACAACGAATTGCATATAAGTTGGCTAGCGCATGAATCAATATCTAGGAATTGGAGCTTACTATAAAACCACTCTCTATGAGATACATAGTCCCATCAAAAGTTCGTGTCATAAGGCTCGCAATGCGCACCCTCTATTTCTTCTTCCAACGTTCATCATTTCCACAATGAAAGCATGTTCCTTTGGATTTTCTTGCCTTCTTCTTATGCAACATTTTCCTTGTGATTGCATTCTCACTCCCATTGTCCTTTTTGAAACTTTGTTCAAACTTACAGCACATGTCAATCATCTCGATAACAGTATGATCGAATTTATTCACTTTATGGTTTACTATAAACTTAGTGAAATCATCTGAGAGATATGCTAGGAAAAAGTCTTAGGCTATTTTCCTATCAATGGAAGTTCCTAAACTCTCAAGATCTTGAAAGATCCTTTCCATCTTTTGTCCATGTTTTTGGCCCGATGGCCCCTTTGCCATTTTGGCATTCAATAGATTAGAAACATTTGAGAATCATACGTCACTAGTCTCAATGTCATGCATCTTATGCAAACTATCAACCATAGCACAAGAAGTGTCTATGTGCTCATGTAGCTTCTTAAGCTCTTCACTAATTGAAGTGAGGATTAAGCATTTGGCTTGTAGGTCATCCTCAAAGTGTCTATTATAATTTTAACACTCATCTTTTGAAGCTAGTTTCGTAGGAGGTACATAAAGAGGGGATTGCTTGAGCACATGAGATATGTCATTCATCTTTGAGACATTCTCAATGTGATGATACCAAGTAAGGAAACGTTGGCCCCTAAGGCCCTTTTTGTCAAGTATAATGGTAGGTGTAATTTTAGGCATGTCGTTAACTACATAACATAACAAAAATCTTATTAGATTGTTAATTTAAAAAAACTACTTGATTGGGTCTTAAATCAAAGAGTACCACCCACTATTTTTGGCAAATTCCACATCCCTCAATGGAATCCGAGAGTTATGTTGAACTCTTAATGGGGTATGGGAGACTCACCATTACCAAGCCCACCTCACAATGATATGATGTTGGTTAGCAACAATAATGATGAGAGAATAACGCTTTAGTCATTTACAACTCTTGTAATTACCCATCTAGTTTGGCCTCTAGAGAATGATGCTTCACAATGATATGATGTTGGCACCACTGCACTTAATTAAGTCATTCCCACCATGCTAGTTCGTGTAGGGGTTCAAGAATAGCCTCACAATGATATGATGTTGGCCATCCTCGTTGCCTACCTTACCAGATCATGTATGTACATATGGATTCCTCCTGAATGTAAGCACATACTTTGAACTTCCCCATGATAGGGTAAAGTTGGTGTATGAGTCACAAACGATTGGAGTCCACCACGGTAGAAGGCATACAAAGAGATGTCCAAAGCATTGGGCTACATCGATTGCATTTTAGTTTTGTGGATGAAGTAGTGTTGGGCTACATCAATTTCATTTTAATCTAATTAAAAGAACTTGGGCCTATCACAACCATTGGTCCAAGTTTATATGAATTAGTAATATATAATACTCCCATTATTTCGATGAAACAAGCGAGACTATATGGAACTACTAACGAATGCATTGCATCCTCATATGGACTATATAGTCATTTTAGGTCTTAGGATGATTATGAACCGTTTGATTTAATCCAACACGAGCCTTGTGTTGGACCTTGGGTCTAAGGTAGGCAGTTGTTGATTTTAGTTATGCGTTTAATCTAATTAAACTATTATTTCCTATTGGGCGTTGGACCCAACTATTCCAATTTGCATGCAATTAAACAAAAAGGAATACTTGAAATAAAGAGAAGGGCTTATGCCCTTTTACAACACATTTGATGAACTTATGTCCTTTTACAACACATTTGAGCTAATCAAATTACATTTAAATCTAAATTACTTAACCCAAACATTCATAATGTAAAGCGGTCAATCACATAGCTCAATTATCGAAGCCTTTGGTTCACAATCACCTTTTTCTAAATCAATCACATTAACTAAGAAAGCAACTTAAACAATTGGTTTTCGGATTCATAGAATTGATTTAAATGGAGTCCACAACTCAAAAGCATAAACTTTTGGGGTCACTTTGTAAAAACACAAGATTCCACAACTTCATGTAATTACAACTAGAACCCAAAAATTTCAACAATTATAAAAACTTCATTAAAGGAGCAAAACAATTTGTCCTTTAGTGATTTAGGGCCTTTACTTAAAAACGTAAACTTTTGGGTCAAAGTGCAAATACACAAAAGTATCAAAACTTTACGTAATTGCATAAAAGCCCCAAAAGTACCCTCATTATGGGGTGGCCGGTTTTTTTTGTGAAAAGGGAGGGTTGGTTTTTGGTGAAAATTCAAAATTTTATAAAGTGTTGATAAAGTGAAAGGTATGGGTTGAAAAGTTGATTGGCATAGTTGAAAAGTTTGATTGGTATGGGTTGTAAGATATAGGTAAGGTGTAGCATTTATCAAACAATAAAACACAAATCATTCATCACCAATCAATAACAAACTAAAACTTTATGAAAAACATCAAACACATTGAATCAAAACAGCAAACCTTTTTGTTCTTGGTAAGAACATCAAGAACATTGAAGAACACACATGAAAACTCATAAGAGCTCCATGAATGTTTTCACTCAATAATACTAAAAAAATACACTACTCAAAAGAGGGTTAACTGATAGGAGCATATTTAGGCGACTTACTTCGCTTGTTTTCGTGCATTTATATTGTTAATTCCTAGTTGTTTTAGTAGTTTAAGCCATTTTCGTGTGTTTTTAGGTTCATATGGCTAAGGAAGCAAAAAGATGCATTTTGGAGCAAAATTGGGCTTGGAATGGATAGCTTATGCTTGGAGCCAAAGTGTTGGACGAAATTGAAGGCCTTGTATGCACTTTAGGACATACAACAAAGGGCCTAGCCCATTCTCTCTTAAACCAACCCCAAGGCCATGCATTTCCTTCCAATTCCAAAATCCACAATCACTTCAAAGCCATGCAAAACCTTTCAACACCCTAAACTACAACCTTGCAGCCATTCCACTTCATCATTACACCACATTCTCCCTCTTTAATCCACATGCATTCATCATCATTCACCCTAGCTGCCACTCACATGCATTCACACACACTTCACACAAACAACAATCATTTTAAACCATGCATAACAATTCCAGCACCAACAACACTTCATTGCCGTACATTTCACTCCACTTTCCAGCATTCCATTTCATTATTGCAGCCACCATTCACTCTTTAACTCACATGCATTCATCATCAACCAACCTAGCTATTTTTCACATGCATTCCCTTCATTAATTCAGTCAACACATGCACCCATCCCTTAGAACAAGCTTTGCCGTGCAACCCCCATTCATTTCCAGCTTTCCACCAATTTTCCTAGCTGTTTTTCCATCATTATTTCATCCACATGCACTCTCAATCATAACAGCAACATTCACTCTTAAACAATCATCCACATATTCTCCCATTCCCCCTATAAAAACCCATGCATTCATACACAAAAACACACCTCAAACCAACACAAAAACATTCCATTCATCCATTGCCGTGAGTTTCTCCTTCCATTTCCAGCATCCCCCTTCCATTTCCACCATTCCCCATCCCTCCAAAACACTACCCAACCATTCCTCCATACAAACACCAAACCAACAACATCCCTTAGACCTTATGCTACAACGAAGAGGAGGAGAAGAGTGCCTAAACGGTCATACAATTCAAGTTTGAGTTGTTGGAATGTTTAGGTGTTTCTTTTCCTCGATTACAATGTTTAATTTCAATTCTCTCTGTCTTGTACGTATGAGGAACTAAACACCCCCTTGGCTAGGGGGGGGATTCGAAATACATGTTTATGCTTGCAATATGATTTGATTACTTCCAATTGCGTTTCATAAGTTGTGGATTCAATTTGTTTAACTATTTGATTGATAACCTATTTATGTATGTTTATTGAGAGTGCACGCTTAATTTTCATGCATGAATATGATGCTAGAATATAAGTAAGTTTCACCTAATAGTTATGAACTTATATTCACAAGTAGTGGAGGTTGCTTATAAACAATCGCGTTAAGTAAATTCTTGGCATAAGTTTCATGCAATTCATAGTAACGAATGCCTCGTCAACAGTTATGGTTTTCAAAGAACTTAATGATTCTTGCTTGTATCTCTATTATGCAATTCATGTAGGGAACTTGTGGGGAATGCTTTGGGTGGTCGTATGCAATCATCCAATTCATTAACTTAAGGAAAACTTTGAAGGAAAAATTTTGTCCTAGCTAAGAACATGTAAGAACATTTGAATACATATGCAAACTAATAACACTTTAAAGTAGGCATGCATTAAAAAACAATTCATAAAACCCATGACTTTCAAAGCCTAGTATATGGTGAACCATAACTCTTTAACAACATTAAAGAGAAGAAATGATTTAGAGAATCATTACCCTTGTAGCTCATCCTTGATTATACAAGGGATTCACCCAAGTGGAGGGCCTTCAAGTCATCTCCTTTGCTTCCTTGAGGATTTGAGGATATGTTCTCCAAAACACCAAAAATTTGATGTCTCCAAGTCTCTACACCAAAGATTAATTGTGAAGATAAAAATGGATGACTTAGGGGAGAGGAAATTGCTAGATCTCCCTCCCTAAGTGGCCGGCCTCCCTTAATGAAAATAGAGAGAATAATTTCATCAAGAAAAACCCCTTAACAAAATAAAGTTATAATTTTGAATTTATACTTCATTTCTTGTGAGTGGCAAACTTGTAATTAACACAAGTTTGGTACCCCTCATTATCCATGGCCGGCCTCTCTTAAGTGTTTGGGCTAATTGCCCATTTTGTTTTAGTTGTCATACAACTTAAACATAATGGGCCTTGTGGACCAAAACACTTTTGGGCCCCTAAACCCAAAACCAACTTAGAAGTCCAATACGAACGTTTCGTATAATTAATTAACTAATTAATTAACTTTGACCATACTTCAATTAACCATTTAATTGCTTATCCATTTCATTTAATTTCCTCACTTTCATCCTTACTCGGTGTACGATCCATTAGGTTCCAATTAGCGAGGCAGTGGGCGATGTTACTCTTAACTATCGTTTGTGAATTTAAACCATATTTCAATTCTCCCTTAAGATTAGTGTTTGCTAATCTTTAGGGCTTCCACAAACCATGAGTGACACCTAGCAGCATGTCATGGTTACCCAAGCTAAGTAGAAGTGGTTGGAGAACCTATCCAGTTACAACTACAATGCAATACGGTCCTTCTCGAATACAATACTCTTAATCACATTGTTGAAGTGATAGTTTGTTTCATGTCTACTATCCAATGTGATACTTCCCTATATGATTCGCTTGAATAAGATTTGGAACAAACTTCCTAAGTCATATTCTTATGCTTTGGCCAAAGACTCTCGAATCATATCTTAGAGTATTCTCCTTCCACCATGGAAGGTTAGAGATCCCTTGTTGTGCATTCATATGCCTACATGACTAGATAGCTTGACCCCAACCATGCCGTGGACACTCCAAAGGAATGCCATTTGACACGATCAAAGATCAAGGACCTAACCATTAGACATCTATGATGCCTCAGGTCAAAGGACTACTTTGCATATTGTAACCATCGAGTTCTTACATGACATGTATGTTTGAACTCTCTTTTGATCATAGTTCAGTGTACTCGATTACTCTTTCGAG
This sequence comes from Pyrus x bretschneideri, assembly GCF_019419815.1. Taxonomy (NCBI): domain Eukaryota; kingdom Viridiplantae; phylum Streptophyta; class Magnoliopsida; order Rosales; family Rosaceae; genus Pyrus; species Pyrus x bretschneideri. The sequence continues at coordinate 25,133 of NW_025999525.1, forward strand.
CACCTATGTGTTTGTCTTAGTGTCCAACACTAAATGACTTGAGACTTGTCATATCCATACTTGAGTCGACATAACACATACTAACCTTAGCGGATTGTCAATGCCCAATTGGCAACCCTATGGCTAGGAACGTTTTAGGAATGAACATAAGAGAAAGGTCTCGAAAATCTAACTTACTTAGATCACTTATCTCTTAGATCAAATACATTCCTTGGATTCCCTTATTGCTTAAACACAAGATACAATAAATAGTGATTAATAATAAGCTTTGCCCTTCATTAAACATATAAAAGTTTAATACATTAAGTATTCCAAAAAGCTATTACATCAAATGAGTGGCTTTGTGGGCATACTTCCAACAAACTTGACGGTTAATTTAAGCGGACCTAATTAACCCAGGGTGTTGAGAATTCATGGTTTATTGAAAAGCAATTAGAAATCGTTTTGTGTGCAAGTATAACATGTGTGGAGATGAACCCCTTAGCTAGCCTCCCATCCATTCAATTCCATCACATTCGTATTTACAATTTGTTTTCTTTACAATCTATCCATTTTAGCTTAAATTCGTCCAAATCCAATCCCCCTTTACTTTGTTGAGTCATAGTAGTTAGAAATCAATTTAGTTTGTGTTTTTAGAATATGGTTTAGTTTGGTGTCTTATATTGTGTTTTTACGTTTTTGAGTCAAATTCAAGTGATTTTGCAATCCCTCCTAATCCTCGGCCTAGAACGATCCCTACTTACATACTTACTACAAATGATAAAAAAAGGGTTAATTTGTGTGCGTATAATTCTCGCATCAAATTTTGGCGCCGTTGCCAGGGATTAGCAACTTTGCTAATCTCTTGGATTGTTTTATTTTCGTTTGTGTGTATATATTTTTAGTTTTATTTTGTTGATTTTAGGTACTAGAGAAGCAAGACATGGCACTTGATAGTGCTTCTCTTTTGTCACAGCTTATGGAAAGATCCCAAATGCAAAGAGTTGGTACATTTGATCATAATCAATCAAGGAATGACATGTTTTCCAATACTTACAATTCAGATTGGAGTGATCATTCAAACTCTATGTGGTGGGAACCTCAACATATTCAACAAGAAGGATATTGGCAGCCCTATGAGGAGTTCTATTCAACGTCTATGCATCCACCACAACCTCATATACAATATGCCCAACCAAACTCAGGTTTGTCAATAGATTATAATCAAGCTCTTAATGAATTAATTTCTTTGGTGCAGGGCTCACAAAACCAAGTCGAGGAGGCTCAACAAGGAGAATATTGGCAACCATATGAGGAGTTCTTTACAACACCTATGCAACCACCACAACCTGCCCAAACAAATTAAAGTAAGTCTTTGTATAATGATACGGTTAGTGAGTTACTCACCAATTTGTCTCAGGGGCAAGAAGATCACAACAAAGCAATGCAAAACCAAGACAAAAGGTTAGACAACTTGGAAAAGCAAATTGGGCAGATAGCGGAGTTCGTAGGATAATTTCAAGCCCAAGGCAAACTCCCTATTTCAACCATTGCAAATCCGAAGGAAGGATTTGAAACTGCCAAGGATATCACGTTAAGAAGTGGCAAGGAGGTTGGAACAGACCCTAAACCATCAAAATCAAATTACAAGGAAGATGAAAGATTGCAATTTGGGGAAGAGGAACACACGCAACCTATGGCAAGGGTGGAAACACCTTTGTTGCAGGCACCTATTGCTCCTACGCCATCCAATTCAGGTAAGGTTGTTCCAAATTTAATTATTTCTAACCCCGTTCCACCAAATGTCCTTATTCCTTGCAGGATCATCCAATCCAAGGAAGAAGAGGGTGAGAAAGGCATCTTCGAATCCTTTCCAAAGAATCAAGAGCAAGATGTGACTGGGGAATATCTAGAATTCATCAAAGAGGATATACTTGAGACAACAATTCGCAAAGAAATTGGATTTCATGACACAGGACAAGTCATAACTCTCAAAACACCAAATCTAGCTGAATTTTCTAGTCCTACAACTTTCGAAGGGGTGTTTATTCTTGAGTTTATGTCGGAGCACACAGGTAAGCCACCTCCCCGAATTTCAATTTTGTTTTATACTAATATGTTGTTAATGATTCAGGCACCCACTCTAGAATTTAAACCATTACCGGATCATCTCAAGTATCACCCCCCATTCAAAGATCAATTCCATGCCGTGGGTTCCAATTGAGCCTAAGAAGGTCTCGTCTGGCTGCAAGACGTAAAAGAAAGCGCTACTTGGGAGGTAACCCAATGCACTGAATAAAACAAAGCATGTTCATTGATTTTCAAGAATTACAAGTGCGAAAAAAAAAAATGTATCTAACAAAGAAAGAGAAAGATGGAGCCTTCACAAAGGTTGTGTACGTGAAGCCCCACTACGTGGCAACACTCTAGGAGCAGGAGGCATCGGAGCAGGAGGCATCGGAGCGGGAGGCACCGAAGATAGATCATTCGAGGCCCCAATCCTTGGTGGAACGCTAGATGACGCAGGAAAAAGGTGCCTCTGGAAGAAAGACACAAGCTTTTAACGGTCACTTTGAATTCGACCTTGAGATTCTTGCATCTCATCAAGCTTCCGCTTCATGCCTGTCGAATAATTATTTGCAAGCACGTGCAAATTTCTATTCTCGTGCTTAAGCTGTTTGATCTCTTGCTTGAGATTTTCCACCTTTGCCATCAATGATTCAACCTGACGGGAGCGAGCAAGTAGGCGTTGGCCCATGTTGGACACAGAGCCCGCGCACTGAACACTGAGAGCTAGGGACTCTTGAACGGCCAACTCATCGGACCGTCCTGAAAGCAGTTGACTATCTTTAGGAGTGAGGAGGTTCCAAGCTACTATCGTAGCTGTTGTTGCATCCGTCATCACAGAGTCTTCACCTGTAAGAGGGCCATGAGAAGATAAGAAAGACGGGCACCATACCTTACCCTGACGTGGCGCGACCGGATCACTGCTGAGATTTAAATCTAAGCAAATGTTCGATGGGTTAGATGAGTTAGCCATTTTTCAAGAAGTTAAAAGAAAAGGGTTAGATGGAGTAAAATCTCGACGGGCCGGAGACAATTTTTGGGCAATCTTCAAAGTGTGCATGTTAGAGGTGATCGATCACCTCTATAAAAGGAGAGGCGACACAATCACCAATTCAGAATTGAAGAGACACCACTCTTCAAAGCCGGATTTTCCTGAGTAAAGTTCGCTAGCTCTTCAGACGAAATCCTGGCTTTTCAAATAAAGCGTTCAACTTTGTCAAAAGCTCTCTGACAAAGTTGAAGACGTGTGGAGGCCGAGAAAAGCAGCTACACACTTTTGCCGACAAGCGTGGTTGACAAAGCCGAAATCCTGGCTTTTCAGAAAACGCGTGCCACTTTGTCAAAAGCTCTCTAACAAAGCTGAAGACGCGTGGAGGACATTGCCGCATCCGCACTGCCACTTGCCATTACAATTCCTATATACATCAACATTCATGGCAAGGCATACACCCAAAAACGCATGACTTTCCTTCTCGGCCGAGAATGAAGCTGCAACCAAACTTCTTAAACATGCTTAATTTTCTTCTTCTCTTGAGAATACATATTCAACCATTGATGTATCCCCCAAAGAAAATACCAGATGCCTGGAGTACAGATGAGGCAAGAGGAAACGGTGGATTGAAGCATGTGGAGACAAGCGCAACAAATATATGTGCTGATTCATTTGCTGCTTCTGCAAAAGCAAAAGTATCTCATATCATCAAGGGCAAAAGCAAAGGTATCTCATATCATGATCTTTCCCTGTCCTTTCCTTTGTCCTTGTTATTACTCGCATGGCAAAGTAAAGTGAGCAATCAGCCGGCACTTGGAGTCAGTCTTCCGATCTGGAACCAACTACCTGGAATCTATTCCCTGGTTGCTTACCTAGCGTTGCTCTCGAGTAGTCATCTTAAAAGGTTGATACACTTCCAGAGAAGGGACCACATCTGCTTGGAGAACAGCTAAGACGAGTGACGAGGAAACATCAATCTTGTGGATAGTCAGTAAACGCAACAATTGCATATGCTGAGTTATCCTCTAATCCTCTTCAATACGAATTGGAAAGATTGAACAAAGAAACAGGTCATTACCTCCACCTCGTGCTTGCAAGCCATGTGTCAGAATCCTCTAGCCCTGTTCAAGATTAGCCTGTGGAAAAACTCAAGATCAAGCCTTAATGCAATCACCAAGGAGAAGATGGAATTTACATTCCATAACCAGATTTGCATCCCTAAACTCTTCTCTTTGTTAGATACATTCTGCCATGTTTAATATGTTTAGTTGTTGTTTATGTGTTTACTTTTGTTTGGTGTGAATTTAGGATTAAAACATTGAGGACAATGTTTGATTGAACTGTGGGGGGGGTAACTAAGTATGTTGATGCAAATTCGTTGGATTTTATCACCTATCACTTCACATGTTGTTTCTCGCTGTTTTAAAGTGTTTTAGTGCGTTTTGTTTTATAACTCCGAAAATCACATAAAAATTTGAAAAACATGTTTTGAAAAGCCTAAAAAGAGTGTTTTGAGTCGTTTTTGTGTGTTTGTGTCGTAGGTCACCTTCCAACACAATGATGAGGATTTGGTTTTTAATTGCATGACTGTTAAAAAGAGTTATAAACATGGAGAAAAGTTTGATTTACTCTTGGTATATGCTTGGTTATGGTTATAATGTATGAATTCACATGTAATCACAAAGGAAAAAAAATTCAGTTTTTGTAACATGCTTGAAGGAAGGAACTCAAACAAACGCTACAACCTTGTGAGACTTGAGCCTGAACGTTATTTGGAGAGTTAAAATCTGTGCATTATTGTTTTCTAAAGTCGTTGCATGATCTCATTATTCTTTGCTTGGTTACTACTTAGAAGGCGTTTCATCATATAGTTCCAAATGCTAGAACTCATGCCCATTTCATTCAAAGCATGTTATTGATTTACATAACACATGTTCAAGATGAAGTTGTGTAGTGACCACCATCAAAGCCAAATATCCATGTGCCCTTCATTCATTATTTGTTTAAGTTAACCCCGTTGAGCCTTGTTAAGCCTTTATTCCTTGTTAACCCACATTATCCTCACCTAGCCTAGTTTAGGACAGTCCACACCCTTGTTCTTAAAAGATAGTGAGCATGACTTAAATGAATTCCTTTTGAGTTACATTATGCAAGAAAATGAGTGTGGGGGAAGGAATGCTTGTTCTTAAGTTTATATGTATGTTTTGAGAGTCAAAAGAAAAAAAAGAAAGAAAAAAAAAAAAAAAAAAAAAAAAAAAAAAAGGTCTTGAAAAGATGTAAGAATGAGTGATTAAGTGTTGAATGTTGAAGAAGAGGTCCAAAACACCAAATCTGGCCCTAAATTGTCTAAATTTTCCCTTTTTGTTCAAAAATTGAGTTTTCATTCAAAAGTGAATTCTAAGTTGATTCGAATGCTTTGCTCACTATTTCTTTAAGAACCTTTGTTTTCCATATCCTTTCTTTGTTAGCCAAACACCCCAAGCCCCATTACAACCCGTGACTTCAATCTTGAGTGTTATGTGTTTCAATTTGTGGAGTTTGAACTTGGTATGAGCATATGGTGTCACTGGTTCTCGCATCTAAGTAGTAGCATTCCATTCATGAGATCATATCTAAACATGCTTATTAACTCCAGAAATTGCTTTCTTTGTGATACATATATGTGAGTGTTCGTTTTCATGTTTACATCAATCTTCTCACATATGACTAGATTAGGGTGTGTAGTTAGAAAATCTGAGTGAAAATTGAGTGCATATCTTGTAAGGAATTGAGCAAATTCTTTAAGGCATGTTACTACATTCAAAACATCGTTTTAAGTGGTTATTTGTGAACCAGTAAGTAGTGACTATGATTAAGCGTGTACTCGAGTGTAAAGATGGCTAAAATCTGTGGGAATAATGTTTTTTTAACATGTCATGTGCATTGGAAATCCCTAAGACGATTGTTGGAAGGTTTAGGTTGTGTTTTACTTGTTTAGTGACGTTTTGTTTGTTTGTTATCGTTTTGTTTTGCTCGAGGACTAGAAAAAGCTAAGTGTGGGGGAATTTGATAGGAGCATATTTAGGCGACTTACTTAGCTTGTTTTCGTGCATTTATATTGTTAATTCCTATTTGTTTTAGTAGTTTAAGCCATTTTCGTGTGTTTTTAGGTTCATATGGCTAAGGAAGCAAAAAGATGCATTTTGGAGCATTTTGGAGCAAAATTGGGCTTGGAATGGATAGCTTATGCTTGGAGCCAAAGTGTTGGACGAAATTGAAGGCCTTGTATGCACTTTAGGACATACAACAAAGGGCCTAGCCCATTCTCTCTTAAACCAACCCCAAGGCCATGCATTTCCTTCCAATTCCAAAATCCACAATCACTTCAAAGCCATGCAAAACCTTTCAACACCCTAAACTACAACCTTGCAGCCATTCCACTTCATCATTACACCACATTCTCCCTCTTTAATCCACATGCATTCATCATCATTCACCCTAGCTGCCACTCACATGCATTCACACACACTTCACACAAACAACAATCATTTTAAACCATGCATAACAATTCCAGCACCAACAACACTTCATTGCCGTGCATTTCACTCCACTTTCCAGCATTCCATTTCATTATTGCAGCCACCATTCAGTCTTTAACTCACATGCATTCATCATCAACCAACCTAGTTGTTTTTCACATGCTTTCCCTTCATTAATTCAGCCAACACATGCACCCATCACTTAGAATCCACCAATTTTCCTAGCTGTTTTTCCATCATTATTTCATCCACATGCACTCTCAATCATAACAGCCACATTCACTCTTAAACAATCATCCACATATTCTCCCATTCCCCCTATAAAAACCCATGCATTCATACACAAAAACACACCTCAAACCAACACAAAAACATTCCATTCATCCATTACCGTGAGTTTCTCCTTCCATTTCCAGCATCCCCCTTCCATTTCCACCACTCCCCATCCCTCCAAAACACTACCCAACCATTCCTCCATACAAACACCAAACCAACAACATCCCTTAGACCTTATGCTACAACGAAGAGGAGGAGAAGAGTGCCTAAACGTTCATACAATTCAAGTTTGAGTTGTTGGAATGTTGAGGTGTTTCTTTTCCTCGATTACAATGTTTAATTTCAATTCTCTTTGTCTTGTACGTATGAGGAACTAAACACCCCCTTGGCTAGGGGGCATTCGAAATACATGTTTATGCTTGCAATATGATTTGATTACTTCCAATTGCATTTCATAAGTTGTGGATTCAATTTGTTTAACTATTTGATTGATAACCTATTTATGTATGTTTATTGAGAGTGCACGCTTAATTTTCATGCATGAATATGACGCTAGAATATAAGTAAGTTTCACCTAATAGTTATGAACTTATATTCACAAGTAGTGGAGGTTGCTTATAAACAATCGCGTTAAGTAAATTCTTGGCATAAGTTTCATGCAATTCATAGTAACGAATGCCTCGTCAACACTTATGGTTTTCAAAGAACTTAATGATTCTTGCTTGTATCTCTATTATGCAATTCATGTAGGGAACTTGTGGGGAATGCTTTGGGTTGTCGTATGCAATCATCCAATTCATTAACTTAAGGAAAACTTGACGGTTAATTTAAGCGGACCTAATTAACCCGGGGTGTTGAGAATTCATGGTATATTGAAAAGCAATTAGAAATCGTTTTGTGTGCAAGTATAACATGTGTGGAGATGAACCCCTTAGCTAGCCTCCCATCCATTCAATTCCATCACATTCGTATTTACAATTTGTTTTCTTTAGAATCTATCCATTTTAGCTTAAATTCGTCCAAATCCAATCCCCCTTTACTTTGTTGAGTCATAGTAGTTAAAAATCAATTTAGTTTGTGTTTTTAGAATATGGTTTAGTTTGGTGTCTTATATTGTGTTTTTACGTTTTTGAGTCAAATTCAAGTGATTTTGCAATCCCTCCTAATCCCCGGCCGAGAATGATCCCTACTTACATACTTACTACAAATGATAAAAAGAGGGTTAATTTGTGTGCGTATAATTCTCGCATCATTAACATCCTAGCGTACTTAGGGGTTCCTAATGTCACTTTAAAACACTTTTAACAAGACAAACATGAACCCAAAATTCACCCTTTGGATTTGGCCGAATTTCCCCACATACATGGCACCAAATTTTAGTTCCAATATTCATGCTTAAATGAACTACATCTATAACATTTGAGATGCTAAATTTTCAAGCAAAATTTATATTCAAAAAGCAAGAACAAAGCTTGTAACATTTGCAACATTTAAATCTCAAACCATTAAAAACACAAAACCCAAAAGGATTCACCATACACTAGACCTAGGCTCTGATACCACTTGAAGGAAAAACTTTGTCCTAACTAAGAACATGTGAGAACATTTGAACACATAAGCAAACTAATAACACTTTAAAGTAGGCATGCATTCAAAAACAATTCTAAAACCAATGACTTTCAAAGCCTAGTGAATGGTGAAACACATGACTCTTTAACAACATTAAAGAGAAGAAAGGATTTTGAGATTCATTACCCTTGAAGCTCATCCTTGTTTACACAAGGGATTCAACCAAGTGGAGGGCCTTCAAGTCACCTTCTAGCTCCTTAGATTTCCTTGTGATTTTCTTCCCTTTTGATGCTCCTTTGCTCTTTGAGGATGTGAGGAAATGAACTCCAAAATACCAAAAGTTTGGTACCTCTAAGTCTCCACACCAAGGATGATGGTGTGAAGATGAAATGGATTACCTAGAGGAAGTTGGATGCTAGTGAACTCCCCTAGGAAGGCCGGCCTCTGGAGAGAAAAAGGAGAAAAAGTTTATTTTCTTTGCCTCAAGAAAACCTAGTGAGAGTATGGCTATAAAGATGCCTTTATACCACCTCACATGTGAGTGGTAAACTTGCAATTAACCCAAGTTTGCTCCACTCACCTTATGGCCGGTTTTGACTTTATATTTGGGTTAATCTCATTTATATTTTTTTCACTTTCATCCTTACTCGATGTACGATCCATTAGGTTCCAATTAGCGAGGCAGTAGGCGATTGTTATTCTTAACGATTGATTGTGAATTGAAACTACATTTCAATTCTCCTTTTGATGACAATTAGTGTTTGCTAACATTTCAATTCTCCCTTTGATGAAGATTAGTGTTTGCTAATCTTCAAGGCTTCCACAAACCATGAGTGACACCTACCAGTATGTCATGACTACCCAAGCTAAGTAGTAGTGGTTGGAGAACCTATCCAGTTACAATTACAATGCAATACGGTCATTCTCTAATACAATACTCTTAATCACAATGTTTGAGTGATAGTTTGTTTCATGTCTGCTATCCTATGTGATACTTCTTTATATGATTCAATTCAATATGATTTGGAACAAATAAGTCATATTCGTATGCTTTGGCCAAAGACTCCCGAATCATATCTCAGAGTATTCTCCCTCCACCATGGAAGGTTGGAGATCTTTTGTTGTGCATTCATATGCCTACATGACTAGATATCTTGACCCCAACAATGTCGTGTACACTCTTGATGAAATACCTTTGACATGATGAAAGGTTAAGGACCTAACCATTAGACATCAATGAGGTCTCAAGTCAAATGACTACTTTGCATATTGCAACTTATGAGTTCTTACATGACATGTTTGTTCGAACTCTCTTTTGATCATAGTTCAGTGTACTCAATTACCTTTTGAGCACCTGTGTGTTTGTCTTAGAGTCCAACACTAAATTGTTTGAGACTAGTCATACTCACGATTGAGTTAACATAACACATACTAACCTTGGCGGATTGTGAATGCCCAATTGGCAATCCTATGGCTAGGAACATTTTAGGAATGAACATAAGAGAAAAGTCTCGTTAATCTAACTTAGATCACTTCTCTCTTAGATTAAATACATTCCTTGGATTCTTTTATTGGTTAAATGCATAATACAATAAATAGTGATTAACAATAAGCTTTGCCTTTCATTAAACATATAATAGTTTAACACAATAAGTATTCCAAAAGCTATTACATCAAATGAGTGGCTTTGTGGGCCTACTTCCAACAATTCCTTAATAACTTGGTATCATTCTCTTGGAACTTGGAAAATCTTCATCCAAACATACCCCTCTACCTAGCTCACGTAAACTCGCCTAAGGACCTGCCTAGGTTGCGACTCTTACTTGCATAAAAAATTAATAATTTTTTGCATTTTATTTTGTCAATAAAATGTAAGAGACATATTGAATACTTAAATGAGTGCTGATTATATGTTTGCTCCCCATATTTTCAATATGTCCAATACCTTATAATCTATATGTCATTTTAGTTATCAATTTATGTATCTCAATACAATTATGTGTATTTTTTAAGTATAAATAGGCACTTATTTATACGATATATGATAAAATTACTTAAATCTGCCTAGTTCGCATAGGCCCCGCCTAGCCACCTAGACACTAGACCCTAGCCTGCCACCCGACTAGCGCTTAACTTCTTTTAGAACCTTGATGAATAATGAATTTGTAGTCTATATCCGTGAATGCAATTAGGCAATTATGAGTGTGTCATAGCAAGCAATCTGTTGTGCATGATGGTGGCTGGTGTCAGTTGCGACATGGTGTTGGTTGTTGGAAATGTGCCCTAAAACCAATCATATGATGATACTTTACGGACATTTCAAACTAACGTAGTTTAAATGTAAAGGGCAAAGATTATTGTTTGAGCCGTCTCATATAAATGTTATATGCTAAAACGATAAGTCCAAGGAATATGTGATTGGCAGAATGCGATCTAAAGAAGTTAGATTCATGAGACCATTCATTCGTTGACACATCCTAAACGTTCCTGATCATAGGATTGTCAATTGGGCATTGACAGTCCGTTAAGATCAGTACGTGCTATGTCTTCTCTCAGGGAGAGTGACTAGTCTCGAGTCATTGGTGTGTGTGACATCAAGACAAGTACGTAGGTGCTCAATAGAGAATGAGTTCACTGAACACGATCAACGAAGAGTTCTCATATTCATGTCACATGAGAACTCATGGTTGGGATAATGCAAATTAGTCTTTTGACCTGAGGCATCACAGTTGTCTTGTGATTAGGTCCTTAATCTTTGATTATGTCAAAGTCACTCCATTAGGAGTGTGTCCACGGCATCGTTGGGGTTAAGCCACTTAGCCATGGAGGCAAGTGAATGCGCAACAAGGGATCTCTAACCTTCAAACTGTTTGAGGGAGAATACTCTATGATATGATTAAGAATCTTTGGCCAAAGTATGAATGAGATTTAGGAATGTGTTCCAAATCACATTCAAGGTAATTATATAAGCACAAGACTCACATTGGATAGTAGACATGAATAAACTATCAAACCAAACAATGTGGTCAAGAGTATTGTATTAGAGAAAGACCGTATTGCATTTGTAATCCTAAAACTGAATAGGTTCTCCACCTCTTCTGATTAGCTTGGGTAACCATGACATGCTGCTAGGCGTCAACCATGGTTTGTGGAAGCCCTAAAAGTGTATTATCACTAACGGGAGAATTGAAAGTAAGTTTCAATTCACAATCGATTTGAAAGAGTTTGAATCGCCCACTGCCTCGCTAAAAGGAACCTAATGGATCGTACACCGTGTAAGGTAGAGATTGAAGATTCAACGGAGATGAGTAAGAATAATTAAATGGTTTAATTGTTTATGGCAAGGATTAATTAATATGATTATTAATCAAACGAATAAGTTCATTAAAAGACCTCGGGATAGTTTTGGACCTTAAGGCCCAATGGGCTTCGAACGTCAAGTCCATTGACTTAAGTTGTATGACAACTTAATGAATAATGATTCACAAAGGCCCAAATAGCCCAATAAATCCCATATGGCCGGCCATTTAGAGGAGGGTAGTGAACTTGGCTTAATTGCAAGTTTGTCACTCCATTGTGAGGTGGTATAAAGACATCTTTATAGTCATTTCATCCTTAGGGTTTTTCTTAGGAGTAAAGATGAGAACACAAACCTCCCTTTGCTCTCAAAGAGGCCGGCCACCCTTGAGAAAAACTGATGCGAAATAGATAAGCACACAAATTAAACCCTCTTTTTATCAATTGTAGTATAAGTATAAGTAGGGATCGTTCTTAACCGGGGATTAGGAGGGATTGCAAAATCACTTGGAAACTGACTGAAAAACGTAAAATAAAGTTTAAAACACTAAACTAGACTCAAAGAATGCAAAACTAAACATTTAAAATGATAGGAGCATATTTATGCGCCTTAGTTAGCTAGTTCTTATGCATTTTTGTTATGTTTTATTCGTTAAAGTAGTCTTTTAAGCTACTTTCATGTGTTTTCAGGTTTAAAGGACATATTACATGAAATGATGCAATTGGGAGCTTTTGGAGCAAAACTAAGCTGGAATGTGGTGTATGCAAATGGAGCACGAGGAATGAACGAGGTTGAAGGTCAAAGGAGCTTAAGAAATGAAGAAATGAAAGTGAAGAGCAAGGAAGTCGGAATTGGTAACCAAAGTTTCTAAAGTTGGAAGTTTCTATTCTTGGAGGTTTCCATTGTCGTGAGTTTCTATTCTTGGCTTTGGGCTTTTAGAGCACCTAAACCCTAACCTTAGCCCATTTTAGAGCCATTGCCGTGGGCTTTAGCCCAAGTCCTTTCCCTTGCCATGCAAGGGGGGGCATTTTAGGCCCAAATCCATGCATTAAGCCTTCACCCTAATTGGCCCAAATCCATGCATTAAGCCCTTCACCCTAATTCTTCCTCCTAATTAGTGCATCCCACCATTCCATTCCATAATTTCCATTAGTGCATCCCACCATTCCATTCACACTTAAATGCCCATTATCCCATTTTTTTTTAGCTTTTAATTCCACACCATCCCATTATCCTTTACATCCACTAAACCATGCATCCACATTCACCTAAATAAACCCTAAATTACATCCACTAAACCATCCATCCACCATAATTCCCATCATCCACACCTTTTCCCATCCACCAAATACCTTAAACAAACATCCATTAACACCCATTCTCTTCCTATAAATACCCATTCATTCCATTCACCAAATCATCTCATTTTCCATTGTAATACACAAACACTTCCCCTTCTCCATCTTCTCCATTTCCACTCCATTCCACACTTCCATCCCCCCAACCAACCTATCCTTAAACCTTGTGCTACAACAACGAGGAAGAGAAGAGTGCCTAAACGTTCATACAATTCAAGTTTGAGTTGTTGGAATGTTTAGGTGTTTCTTTGATTTCAAAGTTTCATTTTAATTCTCTTTGTTTTATGGAAGAGAAGAGTGCTTAAACGTTCATACAATTCAAGTTTTGAGTTGTTGGAATGTTTAGGTGTTTCTTTGATTTCAAAGGTATGAGGAACTAATCCCCCTTTAGCTAGGGGGTGATTCGAAACTATGTTTATATTTGCAATATGAATTGATTAACTTTCGTTGGAATTTCATAAGTTGTGGATTCAATTTGTTTAACCATTTGATTGATAACTTATTTATGAATGTTTATTAAGAATGCGCGCTTAATTTTCATGCATAAATATGACGCTAGAATATAAGTGATTTTCACCTAATCGTTATGAACTTATATTCACAAGTAGTGGAGGTTGCTTATAAACAATCGCGTTAAATGAATTCTTGGCACGAGTTTCATGCTCATCATAGTAACGAATGCCTCGTCAACACTTATAGTTTTCATAATACTTAATGATCTTTGATTGTATCTTTATTGTGCTGTTCACGTAAAGGACTTTTGGAGAATGTTGTGAATTGCATTGCGCAAACCCATCCAATTCATTAACTTAAGGAAAACTTGACGGTTAATTTAAGCGGACCTAATTAATCCGGAGTGTTGAGTTTCATAATTTATCGAAAGACCAACTGAGAATCAGTCTTGTATGCAAGTATAACATGTGTGGAGAAGAACCCCTTAGCTAGCATTCATTCCATATTTCATCACATTCATATTTAAATTCTACCTTTAAATTACAATTTGTGCATTTAATTTATTTTCGTCAAAATCTCAATCTCCCTTTACTTTAGTATCCAATTTAGTTAGAAAGTGTCTTAGTTTGTGTTTATAAGTGTTTTGTATTCTTTGAGTCTTTTGATTTGTTTTAGTGTTTTAATGTTTGTTTTACATTTTTGAGTCAGTTTCCAAGTGATTTAGTAATCCCTCCTAATCCCCGGTTTAGAACGATCCCTACTTATACTTATACTACAATTGACAAAAAGAGGGTTTAATTTGTGTGCGTATAAATCTCGCATCATAAAACACTAAAACAAACCAAAGGGCTCAAAACAGCCCCAAAACACTCAAAGCTGCCTTAAAAACACAATCTGGGCAGTTTTGAGCACTTTGGTGAATTTGGACGAATGTGTGGAATAAATTGAATCAAAACACTTATAAACACAAACTAAGACACTTTAACACTAAACTAGACTCAAAGAATGCAAAACTAAACACTTAAAACACTAAAACAAACCAAAAGACTCAAACAGCACCCAAAACACTCAAAACTGCCTTAAAAACACTTTCTGGGCAGTTTTGAGCACTTTGACTACTTTGGACGAAATTGGATGAAAACTTGAATAAAAAATACTTAGAAACACAAATCAAAACACTTTCTAACTAATCTAAGACTTCAAACTAAAGGGGGATTTGTTTTGGACGAAAATTTAACATAAAACAGAAACTTTAAACGAAACAGATTGTAGAATGTTTTTGGATAAAAAGGATGGATAAAAGGTTAGTTAGGAGGTTCTTCTCCACACATGTCAAACTTGCAAACAAAACGATTTTCAGTTGTTCTTCCAATAAATTATAAATACTCAACGCCCCAAATTAACCGTGAATTGCACTAATTAACCCTCAGTTTTTCCACAAGTTATTAAGTTGGATGATTGCATACGACAACCCAAAACATTCCCTACAAGTTCCCTACATGAATTGCATAATAGAGATACAAGCAAGAATCATTAAGTTCTATGAAAAACATAAGCATTGACGAAGCATTCGTTACTATGAATTGCATGAAACTTATGCTAAGAATTCATTCAACGCGATCGTTTTCAAGCGACCTTCACTACTTGTGATTATAAGATTGTAACTATTAGGTGAAACTCCCTCATAATTGATAGGAGCATATTTAGGCGACTTACTTAGCTTGTTTTCGTGCATTTATGTTGTTGTTTCTTAGTTCTTTAAGTGTTTTAAGTCATTTTCGTATGATTTCAGGTTCTAAGGGCTAAAGGAGCAAAGAGGTGCATTCTGGAGCCTTTTGGAGCATTTTTGGGCCAAGAATGGATAGCTTATGCTTGGAGCCAAAGTGTTGGACAAAATTGAAGCTTTGTGTGCACTTTAGAACATAAAACAAAGGGCCTAGCCCAATCAAACAAAGCCCTAGAACCAGAAATTCCCATGCCAACACATAAACAAAGCCCTTTGCCATGCATCACATGCATTTTCATCACATTCACACACATGCATTCACACACATTTACACAAACAATAAGTAAGTGCCGTGACTTTTCCTTCATTCCACCTAACACACATGCATTCACACACATTTACACCTAACACACATGCATTCACACACCAACAACAATTCCTTGCCGTGAGTTCCCTACAATTCCAGCATGCATTCACATGCATTTGTAGCTACATATTCACCCTCATGCACTTTAATCATTCAACATATGCATTCACACACCAACAACCATTTTGTGTCGTGCATTTCATCACCTTTCCAGCATGCATTCACATACAAAAAACAGCACCATTCAACCTATGCCGTGCAATTCATTTACCTTTCCAGATTTCCCTTTCATTTCCAGCTCTAAGTCTTCATCATTGCAGCCACAAACACATTAAATAAATAGCCATATACATCTCCACTCCTCCTATAAATACCCTTGCATTCCATTCACCAAAACATCTCATTTTCCATTGTAATACACAAACACTTCCCCTTCCATTTTCTGTGCAGTTTTTCTCCTCCATTGCAGCCACTATCCAACCACTTCCCATCCTTCCAAAACACTTCATACCATCACACAACCTATCCTTAAACCTTGTGCTACAACAACGAGGAAGAGAAGAGTGCCTAAACGTTCATACAATTCAAGTTTGAGTTGTTGGAATGTTTAGGTGTTTCTTTGATTTCAATGTTTCATTTTAATTTTCTTTGTTTGTACGTATGAGGAATGGAAGAGAAGAGTGCTTAAACGTTCATACAATTCAAGTTTTGAGTTGTTGGAATGTTTAGGTGTTTCTTTGATTTCAAAGTTATGAGGAACTAAACCCCCTTTAGCTAGGGGGTGATTCGAAACTATGTTTATATTTGCAATATGAATTGATTAACTTTCGTTGGAATTTCATAAGTTTTGGATTCAATTTGTTTAACCGTTTGATTGATAACTTATTTATGAATGTTTATTGATGCGATAATTATACGCACACAAATTAAACCCTCTTTTTGTCAATTGTAGTATAAGTATAAGTAGGGATCGTTCTGGACCGGGGATTAGGAGGGATTGTTAATCACTTGGATTTTTGACTCAAAAACGTAAAAACAATATAAAACACTAAACTAGACTAAAAAAATGTGAAACTAAACGTTAAATCATTAAGACAAACCAAAAGACTCAAAATTCTATAAAAACACAAACTAAATTGATTTCTAACTAATTTGACAATAAAGTAAAGGGGGGATTGTGTTTGGACGATATTAAATTAAATGGACAAATTGTAATTAAAGGCAAAACGTAAATATGAATGAGATGAAAATATGGATGATGGAATAGCCAAGGGGTTCATCTCCACACATGTTATACTTGCATATAAAATTGATTCTCAGTTGGTCTTTCGATAAATTATGAAACTCAACACTTCGGATTAATTAGGTCCGCTTAAATTAACCGTCAAGTTTTCCTTAAGTTAATGAATTGGATGGGTTTGCGCAACGCAATTCACAACATTCTCCAAAAGTCCTTTACGTGAACAGCACAATAAAGATACAATCAAAGATCATTAAGTATTATGAAAACTATAAGTGTTGACGAGGCATTCGTTACTATGATGAGCATGAAACTCGTGCCAAGAATTCATTTAACGCGATTGTTTATAAGCAACCTCCACTACTTGTGAATATAAGTTCATAACGATTAGGTGAAAATCACTTATATTCTAGCGTCATATTTATGCATGAAAATTAAGCGCGCATTCTTAATAAACATTCATAAATAAGTTATCAATCAAACGGTTAAACAAATTGAATCCACAACTTATGAAATTCCAACGAAAGTTAATCAATTCATATTGCAAATATAAACATAGTTTCGAATCACCCCCTAGCTAAAGGGGGTTTAGTTCCTCATACCTTTGAAATCAAAGAAACACCTAAACATTCCAACAACTCAAAACTTGAATTGTATGAACGTTTAAGCACTCTTCTCTTCCATAAAACAAAGAGAATTAAAATGAAACTTTGAAATCAAAGAAACACCTAAACATTCCAACAACTCAAACTTGAATTGTATGAACGTTTAGGCACTCTTCTCTTCCTCGTTGTTGTAGCACAAGGTTTAAGGATAGGTTGGTTGGGGGGATGGAAGTGTGGAATGGAGTGGAAATGGAGAAGATGGAGAAGGGGAAGTGTTTGTGTATTACAATGGAAAATGAGATGATTTGGTGAATGGAATGAATGGGTATTTATAGGAAGAGAATGGGTGTTAATGGATGTTTGTTTAAGGTATTTGGTGGATGGGAAAAGGTGTGGATGGTGGGAATTATGGTGGATGGATGGTTTAGTGGATGTAATTTAGGGTTTATTTAGGTGAATGTGGATGCATGGTTTAGTGGATGTAAAGGATAATGGGATGGTGTGGAATTAAAAGCTAAAATAAATGGGATAATGGGCATTTAAGTGTGAATGGAATGGTGGGATGCACTAATGGAAATTATGGAATGGAATGGTGGGATGCACTAATTAGGAGGAAGAATTAGGGTGAAGGGCTTAATGCATGGATTTGGGCCAATTAGGATGAAGGGCTTAATGCATGGATTTGGGCCAATTAGGGTGAAGGGCTTAATGCATGGATTTGGGCCAATTAGGGTGAAGGTCATCTAAAAGCCCAAAGCCAAGAATAGAAACTCACGACAATGGAAACCTCCAAGAATAGAAACTTCCAACTTTAGAAACTTTGGTTACCAATTCCGACTTCCTTGCTCTTCACTTTCATTTCTTCATTTCTTAAACTCCTTTGACCTTCAACCTCGTTCATTCCTCGTGCTCCATTTGCATACACCACATTCCAGCTCAGTTTTGCTCCAAAAGCTCCCAATTGCATCATTTCATGTAATATGTCCTTTAAACCTGAAAACACATGAAAGTAGCTTAAAAGACTACTTTAACGAATAAAACATAACAAAAATGCATAAGAACTAGCTAACTAAGGCGCATAAATATGCTCCTATCATTTATTAAGAATGCGCGCTTAATTTTCATGCATAAATATGACGCTAGAATATAAGTGAATTTCACCTAATCGTTATGAACTTATATTCACAAGTAGTGGAGGTTGCTTATAAACAATCGCGTTAAATGAATTCTTGGCACGAGTTTCATGCTCATCATAGTAACGAATGCCTCGTCAACACTTATAGTTTTCATAATGCTTAATGATCTTTGATTGTATCTTTATTGTGCTGTTCACGTAAAGGACTTTTGGAGAATGTTGTGAATTGCGTTGCGCAAACCCATCCAATTCATTAACTTAAGGAAAACTTGACGGTTAATTTAAGCGGACCTAATTAATCCGGAGTGTTGAGTTTCATAATTTATCAAAAGGCCAACTGAGAATCAATCTTGTATGCAAGTATAACATGTGTGGAGAAGAACCCCTTAGCTAGCCTTCATTCCATTCATTCCATCACAAATTCATATTTACATTCCGCTTAGTTTATTAACTTGTTTTGTTATTTCAATTTTCGTTAAATCAAAACTTTCCCTCCCCTTTTACTTTCTTGTTCTTTAGTGCTTAGAATCTGTTTAGTTTATGTTTTAAAGTATTTTGAATCAAGCCATAATCTTAAATTCGTCCAAAATTAGTTTTGAGTCTTTTGGTTTGTCTTAATGTTTTAAATTTTAGTTTTACATTCTTTGAGTCTAGTTTAACGTTTTATATTGTTTTTACGTTTTAGTTTAAATTCGTCCAAATCCAATTCCCCCTATTTCGTTGAAGTCTTAGTCTTAATCTTTCTTATATTTAGTTTTGCTTTCTTCGAGCATTAAATAGTGTTTTATATTGTGTTTTTATGTTTTTAAGTCAATTTAGAAGGTTTTAGCAAGCCCTCCTAATCCCCGGTCTAGAACGATCCCTCACTTATCCATTCTACTACAATTGTCAAACGAGGGTTTAATTTGAGTGTCAAGTAATTCTCGCATCAATAATCTAGCATCATATTCATGCATGAAAACTAAGCGTGCACT
The DNA here is from genome assembly GCF_019419815.1 of Pyrus x bretschneideri. Lineage (NCBI taxonomy): Eukaryota > Viridiplantae > Streptophyta > Magnoliopsida > Rosales > Rosaceae > Pyrus > Pyrus x bretschneideri. Next base: position 44,689 of record NW_025999525.1, read on the forward strand.
CTCAATCAACATACACAAATAAGTTATCTATCAAATAGATGAACGAATTGAATCCACAACTTATGAAATAACAACTGAATGTAATCAAATCATATTGCAAGCATGTACATGGTTTCGAATTCCCCCCTAACCAAGGGGGTTTAGCCACTCATGATTACAACAAACTTAGAGAGTAATAACAAAGTAAACATTGAAAACAAGAATCGAAGTACACCTAAAAATTCCAACAACTCAATCTTGAATTGTATGAACGTTTAAGCCTCTTCTCCTCTAGTTGCTGCGGCACAAGGGGTTTTGGTGAGTTTTGGGGGTTATGGATGATGTAGAATGATGTGTTTAGGGTAGGGATGGATGTAGGGGAAGGCAAGGAGTGTTTTTGGGCAGAAAATATGAAGAATGGTGAAGTATGGCTGTGTTAGAGAGAGGGAATGAATTTCTGGCGTGAATGAATGTGTATGAGAGGTGGTGATCTGATCTAGGGGTTAATATGAGTATATATAGGCACTTAGAACCCTAGGGAAATCAGATATGGACTTGAATTAATTAATGGGAGAGCATGGGAGTGCATGTGGCTGATTTGTGGTGCAATGATGAAAGGCAAAGTGCATGTGGCTGATTTGTGATGCAATGATGAAAGGGCAAAGTGCATGTGGCTGATTTGTGGTGCAATGATGAAAGGATGGAAGTGCATGTGGCTGCAATGGATTAAAGGATGGGAGTGCATGTGGCTGAAATGGATTAAAGGATGGGAGTGCATGTGGCTGGAATGGATTAAAGGATGGGAGTGCATGTGGCTGAAATGTAGCCTTCTAGAAATCAGGTTTTTAGGCCCCCTTGCAACTCCCTAACTGAATTGAAGCCTTTCAAATTCGTCCATCCTCATGCCACCATGCTTGCACTATCCAATGTTGGCCCAAAAATGCTCTAGAATGCTCCAAATTGCTTCTTTTTGCATACTTTGACACTAAAACCTGAAATTGCACGAAAATAACTTTAAACACTATAATTAACATAGTTTAGCTAATTAAATGCAAGAAAACAAGCTAACTAAGTCGTATAAATATGCTCCTATCAATTTCCCCCACACTTAGCTTTTGCTAGTCCTCGAGCAAAACAAACAAAAGAAAGAAAACAAAACGAAACAAACTAACCAAAACAAAACCTAAACCTTCCAACGTTTGCCTCAGGGATTTCCAATGCACATGACATGTTAAAGATCGTTATCCCCACAGATTTGAGTCCTCTTTACACAAGCACATACTTAATTAAAGCCACTACTCACTTGTTCACAAGTAATCAATTAAAACAATGCTTTGAATGTAGTAACATGCCTTAGAGAATTCCCTCAATTCCTTACAAGATATACACTCTATTTTCACTCAGATTTTCTAACTCCACACCCTATACTAGTCATATGTGAGAAGATTGATGTAGATATGAAAACGAATGCTCACATATATGTTTCACAACGAATGCAATTTCTAGAGTTAAGAAGCATGTTTAGATATGATCTCATGAATGGAATGCTACTACTTAGATGCGAGAACCAGTGACACCATATGCTCATACCAAATTCAAACTCCACAAATTGAAACACATAACACTCAAGATAGAAGTTAAGGGTTGTAATGGGGCTTGGGGTGTTGGTTAACAAGGAAAGGATAGGGAAAACAAACGTTCTTCAAGCAATAGTAAGCAAAGCAATGAAATTGAGACTTAGAATTCACTTAGATTGCAGAAATTAACTTTAAAACACAAGGGAAAGATTTAGACAACTCCTTAGGGCCGAATTCATTGTTTTGGACCCTTACTTCAACAAACAATACTTTGGAACTCTTTTTCTCAACTTTTCAACTTTTTCTTCATTTTTTTTCTTTTTCCACGAAATTTTTCCTTTTTTTTTTTTTTTTCTTTCTCTTTTTTTTTTTTTCCCGTGCCTATAGCACACAATTCCTCATGAAAAACACTTCCCCCACACTTGTTTTCTGCCAACATAAATCAAAAGGACTTCAATTTGAATCATGCTTTGCTATGCTTCAAGAACAAGGGTATGGATAGTCCTAATCTAGGCTAGGTGAGGAAAACATGAGTTAACAAATAATGAAGGCTAACAAGGCTCAATGGGTTTAAAAACCTACAAAACATAATGACATAGGGCACACGGTGATGCGAGATTTACTTGACACTCAAATTAAACCCTCGTTTGACAATTGTAGTAGAATGGATAAGTGAGGGATCGTTCTAGACCGCGGATTAGGAGGGCTTGCTAAAACCTTCTAAATTGACTTAAAAACGTAAAAACAATATAAAACACTAAACTAGACTCAAAGAATGCAAAACTAAAATTTAAAACATTAAGACAAACCAAAAGACTCAAAACTAATTTTGGACGAATTTAAGATTATGGCTTGATTCAAAATACTTTAAAACATAAACTAAACAGATTCTAAGCACTAAAGAACAAGAAAGTAAAGGGGGGGGGGAAAGTTTTGATTTGACGAAAATTGAAATAACAAAATAAGTTAATAAACTAATCGGAATGTAAATATGAATTTGTGATGTAATGAATGGAATGAAGGCTAGCTAAGGGGTTCTTCTCCACACATGTTATACTTGCATACAAGATTGATTCTCAGTTGGTCTTTCGATAAATTATGAAACTCAACACTCCGGATTAATTAGGTCCGCTTAAATTAACCGTCAAGTTTTCCTTAAGTTAATGAATTGGATGGGTTTGCGCAACGCAATTCACAACATTCTCCAAAAGTCCTTTACGTGAACAGCACAATAAAGATACAATCAAAGATCATTAAGCATTATGAAAACTATAAGTGTTGACGAGGCATTTGTTACTATGATGAGCATGAAACTCGTGCCAATAATTCATTTAACGCGATTGTTTATAAGCAACCTCCACTACTTGTGAATATAAGTTCATAACGATTAGGTGAAATTCACTTATATTCTAGCGTCATATTTATGCATGAAAATTAAGCGCGCATTCTTAATAAACATTCATAAATAAGTTATCAATCAAACGGTTAAACAAATTGAATCCACAACTTATGAAATTCCAACGAAAGTTAATCAATTCATATTGCAAATATAAACATAGTTTCGAATCACCCCCTAGCTAAAGGGGGTTTAGTTCCTCATAACTTTGAAATCAAAGAAACACCTAAACATTCCAACAACTCAAAACTTGAATTGTATGAACGTTTAAGCACTCTTCTCTTCCATTCCTTATACGTACAAAACAAAGAGAATTAAAATGAAACTTTGAAATCAAAGAAACACCTAAACATTCCAACAACTCAAAACTTGAATTGTATGAACGTTTAGGCACTCTTCTCTTCCTCGTTGTTGTAGCACAAGGTTTAAGGATAGGTTGTGTGATGGTATGAAGTGTTTTTGAGGGATGGGAAGTGATTGGATAGTGGCTGCAACGGAGGAGAAAAAAACTGCACAGAAATGGAAGGGGAAGTGTTTGTGTATTGCAATGGAAAATATGATGATTTGGTGAATGGAATGAATGGGTATTTATAGGAGGATTAGAGATGTGAATGGATGTTTGTTTAAGGTATTTGGTGGAAGGGAAAAGGTGTGGCTGGTGGGAATTATGGATGGTGGCTGATTAATTGTAGGTTGTTTTTGGTAGTGCACGGATTGATGGGAAATTAGTGGCTGCGGCAATAGGTTAAAAAAATTGGAGAGAATGATGAATGGAATTCAAAGTTGCGGCTTAGGGTGGAATAATGGGATTGTGTGATGCTATGGTGGCTGAGTAGAATAATGATAGGTATATATGTGGAATTGCACGGATTATGGAGAGGAAATGGGAGATAATGGCTGAGGGAATAAGAATTAAAAATGGGATGGTGGCTGATTAGTGTTAGGGTTAATAAGGAGGAATTAGGGTGTGAATAAAATGCACGGATTGATGGGAAATTGAGGGAATTAATGGGGAATAATCTGTGATGGTGGCTGCACGGTTTTGGAGAGGAATTAGGGTGCATAATCAAATGGGGGGGGGGGCCACGGCTTAGGGTTTAGTTTTGGGTTTATGAAAAAGGTGCGGCTGAAATGTTTATGGAATGAGAGGTGAATGAAATGAATTAGGGAGAATGGAATGAATGGTTTAAGTTGCACGGATTGAAGGATTAGGCCCTAGGGCGGCTGATTAAGTGGGCTAAGATTAGGGTTTAGGTGCGTCATAGGCTTAGGGTCCACAAGGAGTTAGGGTTTAAGTCATCTAAAAGCCCAAAGCCAAGAATAGAAACTCACGACAATGGAAACCTCCAAGAATAGAAACTTCCAACTTTAGAAACTTTGGTTGCCAATTCCGACTTCTTTGCTCTTCACTTTCATTTCTTCATTTCTTGAACTCCTTTGACCTTCAACCACGTCCATTCCTCGAGCTCCATTTGCATACACCACATTCCAGCTCAGTTTTGCTCCAAAAGCTCCAAATTGCATCATTTCATGTAATATGTCCTTTAAACCTGAAAACACATGAAAGTAGCTTAAAAGACTACTTTAACGAAGAAAACATAACAAAAATGCATAAGAACTAGCTAACTAAGGCGCATAAATATGCTCCTATCAAATTCCCCCACACTTAGCTTTTGCTAGTCCTCGAGCAAAACAAAACAACTAAAGTAAACAATACGAAACAAAACAAAACAAAACATAACCTAAACCTTCCAACGTTTGCCTCAGGGATTTCCAATGAAACATGACATGTCAGAAATCATTACTCACATAGCTTTTAGTCCTACTTCCCCTTAAGCACATACTTAATCATAGTCACCATTCACTAGTTCGCATTTAATCAATTAAAACACATTTTGAATGTAGTAACATGCCTTAGAGAACTCCCTCAATTCCTCACTAGTTATGCACTCAATTTTCACTCAGATTTTCTGACTACACACCCTACACTAGTTATATGTGAGAAGATTGATGTAAACATGAAAGACTAGTACTCACATATGTTATAACAAAGAATCACAATTTCTGGAGTAATTAAACGTGTTTAGATATGATCTCATGAATGGAATGCTACTACTTAGATGCGAGAACCAGTGACACCATATGCTCATACCAAATTCAAACTCCACAATTGAAATGCACAACACTCAAGATAGAAGTCAAGGGTTGTAACGGGGCCTGGGGTATTGGCTAACAACGAAAGGTAGGGATAAACAAAAGTTCTTTAAGCAATATCAAGCAAAGTATTGAAATTAAGTCCTAGAATTCCCTTAGAATGCAGAAATCAACTTTTAGACAAATGGGGAAGATTCAAACAACTCTTAGGGCCTAATTCATTGTTTTGGGCCCTTACTTCAACAACCAATACTTTGGAACTCTTTTTCATTTTTTCTTTTCTTTTTTTTTTTTTTTTTTTTTTTTTCTAACCGTGCCTATGGCACAAAAACTCACATCCATAATCCTTCCCCCACACTTATTTCCTGCAACACATTAATCAAAGGGAATTCATTCATGCTTACTATGCTTCAAGAACAAGGGTACGGATGGTCCTAATCTAGGCTAGGCGAGGAGAATGTGGGTTAACAAAGAACATAGGCTACACGAGGCTCAACGGGGTTAAATCCTACAAAACAAATGAAAAGGCAAATATGGCAATTTGGCTATGGTGTTCACTACACAACTTCATCTTGAATATGTGTTATGCAAATCAATGACATGCTTTGAATGAAATGGGCATGAGTTCTAGCATTTGGAACTAAGTGATGAAACGCCTTCTAAGTAGTAACCAAGCAAAGAATAATGAAATCATGCAACGACTTTAGAAAACATTAATGCACAGATGTTAACTCTCCAAATAACGTTTAAGCTCAAGTCTCACAGGGATGTAGCGTTTGTTTAAGTTCATTCCTTCAAGCATGTTACAAAAACTAATTTTTATCATTTGTGATTACATGTGAATTCGTAAACTATAACGACAACCAAGCATAAACCAAAGAGTATATCAAACGTCCTTCCATGTTTGTAACTTTCTTTAACCATCATGCAATTAAAAACCAAATCCTCATCATTGCGTTGGAAGGTACCCTACGACACAAACACACAAAAACAACTTTAAAACAACTCTTTTTGGGTTTTTCAAAACAATTTTTCAAATTTTTATGGGATTTTCGAATTTTTAAGTCAAAACACACTAAAACAGTTTAAAAACATTTTAAAACAGCAAGGAGCAACACTTGAAGTTATGGGTGATAAAATCCAACAAATTTGCATCAACATACTTAGTTACCCCCCCCACACTTAAATCAAACATTGTCCTCAATGTTTTAAGCTTAAAACACACCAACCAAAAGAAAACATATAAAACAGCAACTAAACATACTAAACATGGCAGAATGTATCTAACAAAGAGAAGAGTTTTAGAGATGCAAATCTGGTTATGGAGTGTAAATTCCATCTTCTCCTTGGTGATTGCAGTGAGGCTTCATCTTGAGTGATTCCACAGGCTTACTCTTGAAATGCGCTGCTCCCATCGTTGATTTTCCTTTGTGCTACTCTTGAACTGGGCCGCAGGCTTCCTTTGGTCTCCCCCGAAGGTCTGAGCTTCCTCCTCTTATCTATTTCTTTGTTCAATCTCTCCAATTCGTATTGAAGAGGGTTAGAGGATAGCTCAGCAAAGCTAGGTAAGCAACCAGGGAATAGAGTCCAGATAGACTCCAAGTGCCGGCTGATTGCTTCTTTCACTTTGCTATGCAAGTAATATCAAGGACAAAGGAAAAGACAGGGAAAGAGCATGATATGAGATACCTTTGCTTTTGCCCTTGATGATATGAGATACCTTTGCTTTTGAAGAAGCGGTGAATGAATCAGTACATGTATTTGTGGTGCTGTTTCCTCCTGGGTCATCTGTACTCCAGGCATCTGGTAACATCTTTGGGGAAGAAGAAAGATTGGAGTATTTCGAAAGGCTTTGCTGGGAGTGCGCCCTCAGAGGTGAGAAAGAGTTGGGCATTTTCTTCAGTTCTGTCTTGCCATAAAAAAAATGAAGGTCGACATATATAGGGAATTCAATAGCAAGTGGTGATACTGTTCTTTTACCGTTGTCGACAAACATTTTGATCCCGCAAATCCGGCTTTTTGGAATAGTGACGACTCTTCGATCTTTGAAGACGCCTCTTCGATAAAGCTGCACGCGTTTTCTGAAAAGCAGATAAAGCGTCGCCGAACTTTGCGCTTGTCGGCTAAAGACGTGTAGTTGCGATGATGGCCTCCACGTGTTGAACGCGATTTCTGAAAAACCGAGGCTTTTTGAATTGGTGGACACGTTGCCTTGGCTTTTTATAGAGCTATCGATCACCGCCAACTTACACACTCTGAAGATTTTCCATTCTTGAAACTCGTCTCCGGCCCTTTTGAAAATCTACTCCGTCCACCCCTTCTCTTTTAACTTCGTGAACAATGGCTAGCTCATCCAACCCATCGAACCTTTGCTTAGATTTGAGTCTAAGCAGTGATCCGGTCGCGTCTCGTCAGGGTAAGGTATGGTGCCCGTCTTTCTTATCTTCCCATAGCCCTCTTACAGATGAGGACTCTGTGATGACGGATCCCACAACGGCTACGATAGTGGCTCGGAACCTCCTCACTCCCAAAGACAGTCAGCTGCTTTCAGGACGGTCCGATGAGTTGGCCGTTCAAGAATCCCTGGCTCTGAGTGTTCAGTGCACTGGCTCTGTGTCCAACATGGGCCAACGCCTTCTTGCTCGCTCCCGACAGGTTGAATCCTTGATGGCGGAGGTGGAGAGTCTTAAGCAGGAGATCAAACAGCTTAAGTACGAGAACCGAAGTTTGCACGTGCTTGCCAACAATTATTCAACAGGCATGAAGAGGAAGCTTGATGAGCTTGATGACCGTCAACAGTTTGCAGCTTTCTTCCAGAGGCACCTCTTTCCTGGGTCATCCAGCGTTCCACCAAGGTTTGGGGCCTTGAATGATCTATCGTCGGTGCCTCCCGCTCCGATGCCTCTTGTTCCGAGAGTGTTGCCACGTAGTGGGGCCTCAAGTACACAACCTTTGTGAAGACTCCATCTTTCTGCCATGTTTTTTTTTATTATTTATTATTATTTTTTTTTTTTTTTTTTTTTTTTTTTTTTTTTTGTAATCACTCGGAAATCAATAAACAAGCTTTATTCACTGTATTGGGTTGCCTCCCAAGTAGCGCTTTCTTTTACGTCTTGCAGCCGGACGAAGAATCCATTTACTCCAAGGGGGTGTTATCCACGGTGTGCTCCACAAAGTTCTCATAATAGGCCTTCAAACGATGCCCATTCACCTTAAATTCATGTCCCGTTTTCAAGCTCTGGATTTGGACTGTACCATGAACAAAAACATTAGTAATAACAAACGGTCCAATCCACTTACAACGTAACTTACCGGGAAACAAACGTAAACGGGAATTGAACAATAGCACTTTCTGCCCAATGGAGAAGGATTTCCCACGGATCATGTTGTCATGGAAAGCTTTGGTCTTTTGCTTATAAATGCTTGCATTCTCGTACGCCTCGTGCCGTATTTCATCAAGCTCATTCAATTGGAATTTCCTATGGCTTCCCGCTTCATCTAAGTGCATGTTGAATTTCTTGACGGCCCAAATAGCTTTATGCTCCAACTCCACGGGAAGATAGCACGCCTTGCCATAGACAAGTCGAAAAGGGGACATCCCAATGGGGGTTTTGTATGCCGTACGATACGCCCAAAGTGCATCATCTAACCGTAAACTCCAATCTTTTCTTGTTGGCCCAACGGTCTTTTCTAGGATTTGCTTGATCTCTCGGTTGGAAACCTCGGCTTGGCCATTCGTTTGAGGATGGTAAGGTGTAGAAACCCTATGGTTGACACTGTATTTCCTCAATAATGCCTCAATGGTCCGGTTGCAAAAATGAGACCCTCCATCACTTATGATTATTCTCGGCATTCCAAACCTAGCAAAAATGTTAGTTTTCACGAAATCTGCAACCACCTTAGAATCGTTAGTACGGGTGGCTTTTGCTTCCACCCATTTAGAAACATAATCAACGGCTAGCAAGATATAAGTGAAACCATAAGATGATGGAAAGGGACCCATAAAGTCAATACCCCAAACATCAAAAATTTCAACATTTAGGATAGAAACCTGCGGCATTTGGTCTCTTGCATTAATAACACCCATTCTTTGGCATTTATCACATGTTAGGCAAAACGTTCTAGCATCCTTAAAAATACTAGGCCAATAAAATCCACATTGTAACACTTTGAGGGCCGTGCGTTATGTGCCAAAGTGCCCTCCACATGCATATGTATGACAAAAACTCAAAATTGAATGACATTCAGAATCATGCACACAACGACATATAATCTGATCGGGACAAAATTTCCATAAGTACGGATCATCCCATACATAAAACCGTGCATCATGCCTAAGTTTGTCACATTGGTGCCTATTGAGTTCATTTGGAAATTGTTTAGCCACCAAGTAATTCACTAAATCTGCATACCATGGTTCACTTACCTCAATGGATAGCAGCTGCTCATCGGGAAAAGTTTCAGGGATAGGTACGACATGTTCATGCTCCTCGTGGATCATTCGGCTTAAATGATCAGCCACTACATTCTCGCTTCCTTTCTTATCCCTGATTTCAATATCAAATTCTTGAAGAAGAAGAATCCAACGGATAAGCCTCGGCTTTGCTTCCTTTTTCGTGAGCAAGTACCTCAAAGCTGCATGATCAGAATAAACGATTACTTTAGTACCAATTAAATATGAACGGAATTTATCTAAAGCAAAAACCACAGCTAGAAGTTCTTTTTCAGTCGTAGAGTAGTTCAATTGGGCATCATTGAGTATCCGAGAGGCATAATATATGACATGCGGCCGCTTGTCTCTTCTTTGTCCTAGAACAGCTCCTAATGCATAGTCGGATGCATCGCACATGAGCTTGAACGGAAGGCTCCAATCTGGAGGTACAATAATGGGGGCCGAGACTAGCTTCTCCTTGAGTTGGTTAAATGCCGAATTACACTCTTCATCAAACTTGAATGGCACATCTTTTTGAAGCAATCGGCAAAGAGGGTTGGACATCTTGGAGAAGTCCTTGATAAAACGCCTATAGAACCCTGCATGGCCAAGAAACGAACGTACCTCTCTAACCGAAGTTGGAGAGGGTAAGTGGCGAACAAGGTCTACCTTAGATTTATCTACTTCAATGCCTTTTTCGGAAATGATATGGCCTAGAACAATACCTTGCTTAACCATGAAGTGGCATTTTTCCCAATTAAGTACAAGATTCGTTTCAACACAACGTTTCAAGATTAAAGTCAGATTATTCAAGCAATGATCAAATGAATTGCCAAACACGCTAAAATCATCCATGAATATCTCAATAATCTTCTCCACATAATCAGAGAATATACTCACCATGCATCGTTGAAACGTCGCCGGAGCATTGCACAAGCCAAATGGCATGCGTCTATATGCAAAAGTGCCAAAGGGGCACGTAAATGTTGTCTTCTCTTGGTCCTCCGGAGCGATCACAATCTGGTTATATCCGGAATATCCATCAAGAAAGCAATAAAATTCATAACTGGCTAACCTTTCCAACATTTGGTCGAGGAATGGTAATGGAAAGTGATCCTTCCTTGTCATGGCATTTAACTTCCTGTAATCAATGCAAACACGCCAACCAGTCACAACACGAGTGGGGACAAGCTCTTGTTCTTCATTCTTCACCACTGTGACGCCAGACTTCTTTGGAACAACCTGCACAGGTGACACCCAACGACTATCAGAAATATGATATATAACACCACAATCAAGTAATTTTATAACCTCCTTTTTCACTACTTCCAACATAGGTGGATTAAGGCGACGTTGAGCTTCACGAGATGGCTTGGCTTCCTCCTCCAAAAGGATGCGATGCATGCACGTGGTGGGACTAATGCCTTTGATATCCGCCAAAGTCCATTCAATGGCAGATTTGTGCTCTTTTAACACCCTTATCAACTTGTCTTCTTCTTGAGCCGTGAGTAAGTTTGAAATGATGACGGGTAGCGTTTGATCTTGGCCCAAGAACACATACTTCAAGTGACTAGGTAATGGCTTTAACTCAAGTGTAGGTGGCTGCACAGTTGATGGAAGTAACTTGTTAGTCAAAACCGAATCTAAAAGTGAGATTGGAGACTTACCAGAGTGGGAGGGCAATGACTCGAGGGCAGCGACCATTTCAAGTACTTCATCACAAGGGGGTACGGCAATATGGTCAGATTGCATGCCGTGGGTTGCCGAGACTCCCTCACACTTATTTCTTGTTCCTATGCCGTGGACTAAGGCTACCTCAAGTGCATCTTCGTTCATTTGATCCAAATGCACCTGTGCCAAAGAATCAACAATATCAATAGCAAAACAAGAATGGTCCTCAATTGGATGTTTAATGGTTTCAGAAAGATTAAAATGAATAATGTCCCCATCAAACTCCATGGTCAATGTTCCCGTATACACATCAATCTTTGTTCTTGCTGTTTTCATGAAGGGACGGCCTAGCAAGATTGGCAATGATGGAGCATGGCTTGAATCCTCCATGTCTAAAACATAGAAATCTGCGGGGAAAATAAGGTGATTGACCTGCACTAAAACATCCTCAAGGACTCCCTTGGGATAAGCGTTAGAACGATCGGCCAATTGAATTATAACGCCATCTTGTTTTAACTCACCAAGGTTCATTGATGCATAAATGGAATAAGGCATGACATTTATGGATGCACCTAAATCAAGCATGGCATGTTCAAAACGATTATGTCCAATCACACAAGGAATCGTGAAACTACCGGGGTCTTTGCATTTGGTAGGTAGTTTACGTTGCAAAACAGCGGACACATTCTCGCTTACCTTCACTACCTCTTTGTTTGCCCTTCTTCTCTTTGTATTGCATAGGTCCTTGAGGAATTTAGCATACTTTGGAACTTGTTTGATTGCATCGAGAAGCGGTATGTTCACTTGCACCTTCCGGAACGTTTCAAGAATGTCCTGCTCGCTTTCTTCCTTTTTTTCTTGCATGAACCTGCGAGGAAAAGGTACATTGGGCAGATTAGGACGTGAAGTACATGAATTTGAACTTAAATTACCTGATTTGGCCGAGTTAGGGTGATTGGGGGCCTGCGGCATTGGGTTTTTCACTCTTTCCGTGGGTGAGCTAGACACTTCCTCAGGTTGTGTCGTCTCTTCATCTGCTTTCTGGGCAGATTTGGGATTGTTTGGCTCGGTCCCAACTTCTTTTCCACCCCTTAGGGTGATGGCCTTGGCGGATTCGAATCCTCCCTTTGGATTGACTGTGGTTGAGCTAGGAAGCTTTCCTTGCTCTCTAATCTATCCAAGGAACTCAGAAATCTGCCCTATTTGTTTCTTCATATCCATCATCTCCTTCTCGTTATTTTCTATCCGGTTGTTTTGATTTTGCAACCCCTGCGAAATAGAGGTTAGTAATTGCATAGCTTGATTACTTTCCAAGGACGTACCTGAATGAGATGATGCCGAAGGTTGTTGGGATTGTTGGGGTGCATACGGCTTGGAATAAAAACCAGGGGGGTTTGGCCTAAATCCTCCTTGTTGGGCAGCTTGTTGTGGCTCCCTCCATTTGAAGTTTGGATGGTCCCTCCATCCGGCATTGTAAGTGTTCGAGTATAGGTTGTTTTGATTTTGTCCTTGGAAACCAATTGCATTGGCAGATTCCCACCCACCATTCTTGATTAGTTGAGGGCACTTGTCGGATGGATGCCCTTGAATTGAGCACACGCCACAAACTTGGTGTTCTTATGCTTTTGGACCAATCACAACCTGAGAAACAAGAGAAGTAAGATTAGCAAGTTGTGATTGAATTTCAGAAATAGCACTCACCTCATTTACACTTTGTTGCCGTGGGGCTTCCCTTTGGCCCACTCCTTCATATTGTTGACCGTTGAGCGCTCGGTTGGCTATGAGAATCTTGGCATCCCTTGGTGTTTTGTCCACCAATGCTCCTCCCGCTGAGGCATCAAGCATTTGACGTTCAATAGGAAGGAGGCCCTCATAGAAATATTGAAGGAGAAGTTCCTCCTTCATTTGATGTTGAGGACATGAAGCTACAAGGCCCTTGAAGTGCTCATAATAAGCCGGAAATGTCTCACCATGATTCTGTTGAATACCACTAATTTTCTTCCGTAGGAGAATCACTCTCGAAGTAAGGAAGAATTTCTCCAAGAAAGCACGCTTCATACTTTCCCACGAAGTCACAGTTCCCGGGGCTAGTTCGTAGAGCCAATCTTTGGCCTTGTCCATAAGTGAAAATGGAAAGGCCTTCATCTTCAATATACTCCCATCCACAGTGACGGGGGTCATGCTCGAACAAACCACCTCGAACTCCTTCAAGTGTTTGTTGGGGTCTTCCATAGACAAGCCATGGAACTTCGGAATATGGTGTAACAAACTGGATTTGAGTTCAAACACCTCAGTCGTCCCCTCTGCAGCCGTGGGGTATTGGATACAAAGAGGCAATGCATTATCCAAACCCGAGGCCGAAAGCTCCTTGATGGTTCTATTATCTGCTGCCATGGCTTGTTCTTCTTCAAAAATCTGATCAGTGGGCTTTTCTTCTACACCTACTTCGTCATCTTCAAGCCCAGGTTGTGGTGGCTCTTGTTGACTCCTCGTTCTCCTCAAAGTGCGTTCAAAATCACCGTCAAAGTCGGAGATGTTCTCTATAATAGGCTGAGAGCTACGAGTCATACACAGTACCTGAAAAACAAGAAAACAAACAAACTAAGAATCTGAAATAAGAATGCACGAAAAACAAAAAAAATAATAAATAAAATAAAATAAAATAAAGACAAAGGATTAGAAAAGTTGCTAATCCCCGGCAACGGCGCCAAAATTTGATGCGAGATTTACTTGACACTCAAATTAAACCCTCGTTTGACAATTGTAGTAGAATGGATAAGTGAGGGATCGTTCTAGACCGCGGATTAGGAGGGCTTGCTAAAACCTTCTAAATTGACTTAAAAACGTAAAAACAATATAAAACACTAAACTAGACTCAAAGAATGCAAAACTAAAATTTAAAACATTAAGACAAACCAAAAGACTCAAAACTAATTTTGGACGAATTTAAGATTATGGCTTGATTCAAAATACTTTAAAACATAAACTAAACAGATTCTAAGCACTAAAGAACAAGAAAGTAAAGGGGGGGAAAAGTTTTGATTTGACGAAAATTGAAATAACAAAATAAGTTAATAAACTAAGCGGAATGTAAATATGAATTTGTGATGGAATGAATGGAATGAAGGCTAGCTAAGGGGTTCTTCTCCACACATGTTATACTTGCATACAAGATTGATTCTCAGTTGGTCTTTCGATAAATTATGAAACTCAACACTCTGGATTAATTAGGTCCGCTTAAATTAACCGTCAAGTTTTCCTTAAGTTAATGAATTGGATGGGTTTGCGCAACGCAATTCACAACATTCTCCAAAAGTCCTTTACGTGAACAGCACAATAAAGATACAATCAAAGATCATTAAGCATTATGAAAACTATAAGTGTTGACGAGGCATTTGTTACTATGATGAGCATGAAACTCGTGCCAAGAATTCATTTAACGCGATTGTTTATAAGCAACCTCCACTACTTGTGAATATAAGTTCATAACGATTAGGTGAAATTCACTTATATTCTAGCATCATATTTATGCATGAAAATTAAGCGCGCATTCTTAATAAACATTCATAAATAAGTTATCAATCAAACGGTTAAACAAATTGAATCCACAACTTATGAAATTCCAACGAAAGTTAATCAATTCATATTGCAAATATAAACATAGTTTCGAATCACCCCCTAGCTAAAGGGGGTTTAGTTCCTCATAACTTTGAAATCAAAGAAACACCTAAACATTCCAACAACTCAAAACTTGAATTGTATGAACGTTTAAGCACTCTTCTCTTCCATTCCTTATACGTACAAAACAAAGAGAATTAAAATGAAACTTTGAAATCAAAGAAACACCTAAACATTCCAACAACTCAAAACTTGAATTGTATGAACGTTTAGGCACTCTTCTCTTCCTCGTTGTTGTAGCACAAGGTTTAAGGATAGGTTGTGTGATGGTATGAAGTGTTTTTGAGGGATGGGAAGTGGTTGGATAGTGGCTGCAACGGAGGAGAAAAAAACTGCACAGAAATGGAAGGGGAAGTGTTTGTGTATTGCAATGGAAAATATGATGATTTGGTGAATGGAATGAATGGGTATTTATAGGAGGATTAGAGATGTGAATGGATGTTTGTTTAAGGTATTTGGTGGAAGGGAAAAGGTGTGGCTGGTGGGAATTATGGATGGTGGCTGATTAATTGTAGGTTGTTTTTGGTAGTGCACGGATTGATGGGAAATTAGTGGCTGCGGCAATAGGTTAAAAAATTGGAGAGAATGATGAATGGAATTCAAAGTTGCGGCTTAGGGTGGAATAATGGGATTGTGTGATGCTATGGTGGCTGATTAGAATAATGATAGGTATATATGTGGAATTGCACGGATTATGGAGAGGAAATGGGAGATAATGGCTTAGGGAATAAGAATTAAAAATGGGATGGTGGCTGATTAGTGTTAGGGTTAATAAGGAGGAATTAGGGTGTGAATAAAATGCACGGATTGATGGGAAATTGAGGGAATTAATGGGGAATAATCTGTGATGGTGGCTGCACGGTTTTGGAGAGGAATTAGGGTGCATAATCAAATGGGGGGGGGGGCCACGGCTTTGGGTTTATGAAAAAGGTGCGGCTGAAATGTTTATGGAATGAGAGGTGAATGAAATGAATTAGGGAGAATGGAATGAATGGTTTAAGTTGCACGGATTGAAGGATTAGGCCCTAGGGCGGTTGATTAAGTGGGCTAAGATTAGGGTTTAGGTGCGGCATAGGCTTACGGTCCACAAGGAGTTAGGGTTTAAGTCATCTAAAAGCCCAAAGCCAAGAATAGAAACTCACGACAATGGAAACCTCGAAGAATAGAAACTTCCAACTTTAGAAACTTTGGTTGCCAATTCCGACTTCTTTGCTCTTCACTTTCATTTCTTCATTTCTTGAACTCCCTTGACCTTCAACCACGTCCATTCCTCGTGCTCCATTTGCATACACCACATTCCAGCTCAGTTTTGCTCCAAAAGCTCCAAATTGCCTCATTTCATGTAATATGTCCTTTAAACCTGAAAACACATGAAAGTAGCTTAAAAGACTACTTTAACGAAGAAAACATAACAAAAATGCATAAGAACTAGCTAACTAAGGCGCATAAATATGCTCCTATCACACGGCTTTTTGGCTAAGGTGGTGGTCACTACACAACTTCATCTTGAATGTGTGTTATGCAAATCAATAACATGCTTTGAATGAAATGGGCATGAGTTCTAGCATTTGGAACTAAATGATGAAACGCCTTCTAAGTAGCAACCAAGCAAAGAATAATGAGATCATGCAACGACTTTAGAAAACAAAGAATGCACAGATTTTAACTCTCCAAATAAACGTTTAGGCTTAAGTCTCACAAGGTTGTAGCGTTAGTTTGAGTTCCTTCCTTCAAGCATGTTACAAAAACTGATTTTTTTTTTTTCTTTATGATTGCATGTGAATTCATAAGTTATAACCACAACTAAGCATAAACAAAGAGTAGATCAAACTTTCATCCATGTTAATCACTCTCTTTAACAGCCATGTAATTACAAACCGAATCCTCATCATTGTGTTGGAAGGTACCTTAAGACACAAACAAACACACAAAAACAACTCTTTTTGGGTTTTTAAAACAAATTTTTCAAATTGTTATGTGATTTTCGGATTTTTGCATCAAAACACACTAAAACACACCAAAACTGCTCAAAAACACTTAAAAATAGCAAGAAACAACATTTGAAATTATGGGTGACAAAACCCTACGAATTTGCAAGAAAACACTTTGGTTACTGATAGGAGCATATTCATGCGACTTAATTAGCTTGTTCTCGTGCATTTATGTTGTGTTTACTTATCTATTTCAGTGTTTAAGGCCACTTTTGTGTATTTTCAGATTATAAGGCCAAAGTGTGCAAGAAGATGCAAAGTGGAGCTTTTTGGAGCGAAAGAGGAATGAATGAGTTGAAGACTTGAAGAAACGACGAATTCCTACTCCAACGATGAATTCTTACCAAAACGAGGAATCCTACTCAAACAAGGTTTCCTATTTTAGGAAAGTTAACCCTAAGTTTCCCGTTTTGGTAACCTTTCCTAAATCTTAAACGTCCGTATTTTCTAGCCACTTTGAAGTCCTTGTAGGCGCTTTAGGACACAAAACGAATGCCCTAGCCCAAATTCCAACCAATGCCGTGGGCTTTAGCCCAAGTTCCTTCCCTTGCCATGCAAGGGGGGGCATTTTAGGCCCTTTTATGCATTAAGCCCTTCACCCTAATTGGCCCAAATCCATGCATTAAGCCCTTCACCCTAATTCTTCCTCCTAATTAGTGCATCCCACCATTCCATTCCATAATTTCCATTAGTGCATCCCACCATTCCACCATTCCATTCCATAATTTCCATTAGTGCATCCCACCATTCCATTCACACTTAAATGCCCATTATCCCATTTTTTTTTAGCTTTTAATTCCACACCATCCCATTATCCTTTACATCCACTAAACCATGCATCCACATTCACCTAAATAAACCCTAAATTACATCCACTAAACCATCCATCCACCATAATTCCCACCATCCACACCTTTTCCCATCCACCAAATACCTTAAACAAACATCCATTAACACCCATTCTCTTCCTATAAATACCCATTCATTCCATTCACCAAAGCATCTCATTTTCCATTGTAATACACAAACACTTCCCCTTCTCCATCTTCTCCATTTCCACTCCATTCCACACTTCCATCCCCCCAACCAACCTATCCTTAAACCTTGTGCTACAACAACGAGGAAGAGAAGAGTGCCTAAACGTTCATACAATTCAAGTTTGAGTTGTTGGAATGTTTAGGTGTTTCTTTGATTTCAAAGTTTCATTTTAATTCTCTTTGTTTTGTACGTATAAGGAATGGAAGAGAAGAGTGCTTAAACGTTCATACAATTCAAGTTTTGAGTTGTTGGAATGTTTAGGTGTTTCTTTGATTTCAAAGGTATGAGGAACTAATCCCCCTTTAGCTAGGGGGTGATTCGAAACTATGTTTATATTTGCAATATGAATTGATTAACTTTCGTTGGAATTTCATAAGTTGTGGATTCAATTTGTTTAACCGTTTGATTGATAACTTATTTATGAATGTTTATTAAGAATGCGCGCTTAATTTTCATGCATAAATATGACGCTAGAATATAAGTGATTTTCACCTAATCGTTATGAACTTATATTCACAAGTAGTGGAGGTTGCTTATAAACAATCGCGTTAAATGAATTCTTGGCACGAGTTTCATGCTCATCATAGTAACGAATGCCTCGTCAACACTTATAGTTTTCATAATACTTAATGATCTTTGATTGTATCTTTATTGTGCTGTTCACGTAAAGGACTTTTGGAGAATGTTGTGAATTGCGTTGCGCAAACCCATCCAATTCATTAACTTAAGGAAAACTTGACGGTTAATTTAAGCGGACCTAATTAATCCGGAGTGTTGAGTTTCATAATTTATCGAAAGACCAACTGAGAATCAATCTTGTATGCAAGTATAACATGTGTGGAGAAGAACCCCTTAGCTAGCATTCATTCCATATTTCATCACATTCATATTTAAATTCTACCTTTAAATTACAATTTGTGCATTTAATTTATTTTCGTCAAAATCTCAATCCCCCTTTACTTTAGTGTCCAATTTAGTTAGAAAGTGTCTTAGTTTGTGTTTATAAGTGTTTTGTATTCTTTGAGTCTTTTGATTTGTTTTAGTGTTTTAATGTTTGTTTTACATTTTTGAGTCAGTTTCCAAGTGATTTAGTAATCCCTCCTAATCCCCGGTTTAGAACGATCCCTACTTATACTTATACTACAATTGACAAAAAGAGGGTTTAATTTGTGTGCGTATAAATCTCGCATCAAATTTTGGCGCCGTTGCCGGGGATTAGCAACTTTGCTAATCCCTTGGATTGTTTTATTTTCGTTTGTTTTTATTTTCCCAGATTCTTAAATTTGTTTTGTTTCTTGTTTTAGGTACTAGTTCATGACTCGGAGTTCTCATCCGATTCGTGAACATATCATGGAGTGATTGGGTTCTTCGTCCGGCTGCAAGACGTAAAAGAAAGCGCTACTTGGGAGGCAACCCAATACAGTGAATAAAGTTTGTTTATTGATTTCCGAGTGATGAAAAAAAAAAAAAAAAAAAAAAAAAAAAAAAAAAAAACATGGCAAAAAGATGGAGTCTTCACAAAGGTTGTGTACTTGAGGCCCCACTACGTGGCAACACTCTCGGAACAGGAGGCATCGGAACAGGAGGTCTCGGAGCA
Organism: Pyrus x bretschneideri; assembly: GCF_019419815.1. NCBI lineage: Eukaryota > Viridiplantae > Streptophyta > Magnoliopsida > Rosales > Rosaceae > Pyrus > Pyrus x bretschneideri. The sequence goes on from NW_025999525.1 coordinate 64,202, forward strand.
GAAGGCATTGGAGCAAGAGGTATCGGAGCGGAAGGCATAGGAGCGGGAGGCACCAAAGATAGATCATTCAAGGCCTCAAACCTTGGTGGAACGCTGGATGACCCAGGAAAGAGGTGCCTCTGGAAGAAAGCTGCAAACCGTTGACGGTCATCAAGCTCATCAAGCTTCCTCTTCATGCCTGACGAATAATTGTTGGCAAGCACGTGCAAACTTCGGTTCTCGTACTTAAGCTGTTTGATCTCCTGCTTAAGACTCTCCACCTCCGCCATCAAGGATTCAACCTGACGGGAGCGAGCAAGAAGGCGTTGGCCCATGTTGGACACAGAGCCAGCGCACTGAACGCTAAGAGCCAAGGACTCTTGAACGGCCAACTCATCGGACCGTCCTGAAAGCAGCTGACTGTCTTTGGGAGTGAGGAGGTTCCGAGCCACTATTGTAGCCGTTGTGGGATCCGTCATCACAGAGTCCTCATCTGTAAAAGGGCCATGGGAAGATAAGAAAGACGGGCACCATACCTTACCCTGACGAGACGCGACCGGATCACTGCTTAGACTCAAATCTAAGCAAAGGTTCGATGGGTTGGATGAGCTAGCCATTGTTCACGAAGTTAAAAGAGAAGGGGTGGACGGAGTAGATTTTCAAACGGGCCGGAGACGATTTCTGGGCAATTTTCAAGTGTGCATGCTAGAAGGTGATCAATCACCTCTATTAAAGGAGAGGCGTTCACCAATTCAGAATGAAGAGACACCACTCTTCTCGTCAGACGCAATCCCAGCTTTTCAGAAGACGCGTGGAAGGCGAGAAATCAGCTGCACACTTTAGCTGACAAATGTGGGAGACAAAGCCGAAAGCTCCCGGCTTTCCAGAAAGCGTGTGCATATTTGTCGAAAACTCCCGGCTTTGCAGAAAACGTGTGCCACTTGTCAAAAGATCTCAGACAGAGCCGCATCCGCGCTGCTACGTGTCGTTCAGAAAGCGAAGGGCATCGTTCAGAAATCGAAGGGGCGACTGCTCAGAAATCGAAGAGGCAAATTCAAAGATCGAAGAGTCGTCACTATTTCAAAAAGCCGGATTTGCGGGATCAAAACGTTTGTCGACAATGGTAAAAGAACAGTACCACCACTTGCTATTGAATTCCCTATATATGTCGACCTTCATTTTTTTGGCAAAGCAGAACTGAAGAAAAAGCCCAACTCTTTCTCACCTCTGAGGGTGCACTCCCAGCAAAGCCTTTCGAAATACTCTATTCTTTCTTCTTCCCCAAAGATGATACCAGATGCCTGGAGTACAGATGACCCAGGAGGAAACAGCACCACAAATACATGTGCTGATTCATTCACCGCTTCTTCAAAAGCAAAGGTATCTCATATCATCAAGGGCAAAAGCAAAGGTATATCATATCATGCTCTTTCCCTGTCTTTTCCTTTGTCCTTGATATTACTTGCATGGCAAAGTGAAAGAAGCAATCAGCCGGCACTTGGAGTCTATCTGGACTCTATTCCCTGGTTGCTTACCTAGCTTTGCTGAGCTATCCTCTAACCCTCTTCAATACGAATTGGAGAGATTGAACAAAGAAACAGATAAAAGGAGGAAGCTCAGACCTTCGGGGGAGACCAAAGGAAGCCTGCTACCCAGTTCACGAGTAGCACAAAGGAAAATCAACGATGGGAGCAGCGCATTTCAAGAGTAAGCCTGTGGAATCACTCAAGATGAAGCCTCACTGCAATCACCAAGGAGAAGATAGAATTTACACTCCACAACCAGATTTGCATCTCTAAAACTCTTCTCTTTGATAGATACATTCTGCCATGTTTAGTATGTTTAGTATGTTTAGTTGTTGTTTTATATGTTTTCTTTTGTTTGGTGTGTTTTAAGCTTAAAACATTGAGGACAATGTTTGATTTAAGTGTGGGGGGGTAACTAAGTATGTTGATGCAAATTTGTTGGATTTTATCACCCATAACTTCAAGTATTGATCCTTGCTGTTTTAAAATGTTTTTAAACTGTTTTAATGTGTTTTGACTTAAAAATTCGAAAATCCCATAAAAATTTGAAAAATTGTTTTGAAAAACCCAAAAAGAGTTGTTTTTGTGTGTTTGTGTCGTAGGTTACCTTCCAACACAATGATGAGGATTTGGTTTTTAATTGCATGACGGTTAAAGAAAGTTACAAACATGGATGGACGTTTGATATACTCTTTGGTTTATGCTTGGTTGTAGTTATAGTTCACGAATTCACATGTAATCACAAAGAAAAAAATTAGTTTTTGTAACATGCTTGAAGGAATGAGCTCAAACTAACACTACATCCCTGTGAGACTTGAGCTTAAACGTTTATTTGGAGAGTTAAAATCTGTGCATTCTTTGTTTTCTAAAGTCGTTGCATGATCTCATTATTCTTTGCTTGGTTACTACTTAGAAGGCGTTTCATCACTTAGTTCCAAATGCTAGAACTCATGCCCATTTCATTCAAAGCATGTCATTGATTTGCATAACACGTATTCAAGATGAAGTTGTGTAGTGAACACCATAGCCAAATTGCCATATTTCCCTTTTCATTTGTTTTATAGGATTTAACCCCGTTGAGCCTTGTGTAGCCTACTTTCTTTGTTAACCCACATTATCTTCACCTAGCCTAGATTAGGAACATCCGTACCCTTGTTCTTGAAGCATAGTAAGCATGAATGAATTCCCTTTGATTAATGTGTGCAGAAAATAAGTGTGGGGGAAAGTGTATTCATGTGAGTTTTTGTGCCATAGGCACGGTGGAAAAAAAAAAAAAAAAAAAGAAAAGAAAAAAAATGGAAAAAGAGTTGAAAATAGTTGAAAAGTATTGGTTGTTAAAGTAAGAGCCCAAAACAATGAATTAGGCCCTAAGAGTTGTTTGAATCTCCCCTATTTGTTTAAAAGTTGATTTATGCATTCTAAGGGAATTCTAGGTCTTAATTTCATTACTTTACTTATTATTGCTTAAAGAACGTTTGTTATTCCTTACCTTCCCTTGTTAGCCAAAACCCCAAGCCCCGTTACAACCCTTGACTTCTATCTTGAGTGTTGTGCATTTCAAATGTGGAGTTTGAATTTGGTATGAGCATATGGTGTCACTGGTTCTCGCATCTAAGTAGTAGCATCCCATTCATGAGATCATATCCATACACGTTTAATTACTCCCGAAATTGCTTTCTTTGTATAACGTATGTGAGTACTAGTCTTTCATGTTTACATCAATCTTCTCACATATAACTAGTGTAGGGTGTGTAGTCAGAAAATTTGAGTGAAAATAGAGAGCATAACTAGTGAGGAATTGAGGGAATTCTCTAAGGCATGTTACTACATTCAAAATGTGTTTTAATTGATTAAATGCGAACTAGTAAATGGTGACTATGAGTAAGTATATGCTTGAGGGGAAAGAAGACTAAAAGCTATGTGTGTAATGATCTTAGACATGTCATGTTTCATTGGAAATCCCTGAGGCAAACGTTGGAAGGTTTAGGTTATGTTTTGTTTGTTTTGTTGCGTTTTGTTTACTGCAGTTGTTTTGTTTTGCTCGAGGACTAGCAAAAGTTAAGTGTGGGGGAATTTGATAGGAGCATATTCATGCGACTTAATTAGCTTGTTCTCGTGCATTTATGTTGTGTTTACTTATCTATTTCAATGTTTAAGGCCACTTTTGTGTATTTTCAGATTATAAGGCCAAAGTGTGCAAGAAGATGCAAAGTGGAGCTTTTTGGAGCGAAAGAGGAATGAATGAGTTGAAGACTTGAAGAAACGACGAATTCCTACTCCAACGATGAATTCTTACCAAAACGAGGAATCCTACTCAAACAAGGTTTCCTATTTTAGGAAAGTTAACCCTAAGTTTCCCGTTTTGGTAACCTTTCCTAAATCTTAAACGTCCGTATTTTCTAGCCACTTTGAAGTCCTTGTAGGCGCTTTAGGACACAAAACGAATGCCCTAGCCCAAATTCCAACCAATGCCGTGGGCTTTAGCCCAAGTTCCTTCCCTTGCCATGCAAGGGGGGGCATTTTAGGCCCTTTTATGCATTAAGCCCTTCACCCTAATTGGCCCAAATCCATGCATTAAGCCCTTCACCCTAATTCTTCCTCCTAATTAGTGCATCCCACCATTCCATTCCATAATTTCCATTAGTGCATCCCACCATTCCACCATTCCATTCCATAATTTCCATTAGTGCATCCCACCATTCCATTCACACTTAAATGCCCATTATCCCATTTTTTTTTAGCTTTTAATTCCACACCATCCCATTATCCTTTACATCCACTAAACCATGCATCCACATTCACCTAAATAAACCCTAAATTACATCCACTAAACCATCCATCCACCATAATTCCCACCATCCACACCTTTTCCCATCCACCAAATACCTTAAACAAACATCCATTAACACCCATTCTCTTCCTATAAATACCCATTCATTCCATTCACCAAAGCATCTCATTTTCCATTGTAATACACAAACACTTCCCCTTCTCCATCTTCTCCATTTCCACTCCATTCCACACTTCCATCCCCCCAACCAACCTATCCTTAAACCTTGTGCTACAACAACGAGGAAGAGAAGAGTGCCTAAACGTTCATACAATTCAAGTTTGAGTTGTTGGAATGTTTAGGTGTTTCTTTGATTTCAAAGTTTCATTTTAATTCTCTTTGTTTTGTACGTATAAGGAATGGAAGAGAAGAGTGCTTAAACGTTCATACAATTCAAGTTTTGAGTTGTTGGAATGTTTAGGTGTTTCTTTGATTTCAAAGGTATGAGGAACTAATCCCCCTTTAGCTAGGGGGTGATTCGAAACTATGTTTATATTTGCAATATGAATTGATTAACTTTCGTTGGAATTTCATAAGTTGTGGATTCAATTTGTTTAACCGTTTGATTGATAACTTATTTATGAATGTTTATTAAGAATGCGCGCTTAATTTTCATGCATAAATATGACGCTAGAATATAAGTGATTTTCACCTAATCGTTATGAACTTATATTCACAAGTAGTGGAGGTTGCTTATAAACAATCGCGTTAAATGAATTCTTGGCACGAGTTTCATGCTCATCATAGTAACGAATGCCTCGTCAACACTTATAGTTTTCATAATACTTAATGATCTTTGATTGTATCTTTATTGTGCTGTTCACGTAAAGGACTTTTGGAGAATGTTGTGAATTGCGTTGCGCAAACCCATCCAATTCATTAACTTAAGGAAAACTTGACGGTTAATTTAAGCGGACCTAATTAATCCGGAGTGTTGAGTTTCATAATTTATCGAAAGACCAACTGAGAATCAATCTTGTATGCAAGTATAACATGTGTGGAGAAGAACCCCTTAGCTAGCATTCATTCCATATTTCATCACATTCATATTTAAATTCTACCTTTAAATTACAATTTGTGCATTTAATTTATTTTCGTCAAAATCTCAATCCCCCTTTACTTTAGTGTCCAATTTAGTTAGAAAGTGTCTTAGTTTGTGTTTATAAGTGTTTTGTATTCTTTGAGTCTTTTGATTTGTTTTAGTGTTTTAATGTTTGTTTTACATTTTTGAGTCAATTTCCAAGTGATTTAGTAATCCCTCCTAATCCCCGGTTTAGAACGATCCCTACTTATACTTATACTACAATTGACAAAAAGAGGGTTTAATTTGTGTGCGTATAAATCTCGCATCAGTTACCCCCACACTTAACTCAAACATTGTCCTCAATGTTTTAAGGCATAACTCACACAAATAACAAACAAACAACAAACAGCAACTAACATACTAAACATGGCAGAAACGAAATACACAACAAAGAGAAGGGTTTAGGAACGTGATAGGAGCATATTTATGCGCCTTAGTTAGCTAGTTCTTATGCATTTTTGTTATGTTTTATTCGTTAAAGTAGTCTTTTAAGCTACTTTCATGTGTTTTCAGGTTTAAAGGACATATTACATGAAATGATGCAATTGGGAGCTTTTGGAGCAAAACTGAGCTGGAATGTGGTGTATGCAAATGGAGCACGAGGAATGAACGAGGTTGAAGGTCAAAGGAGCTTAAGAAATGAAGAAATGAAAGTGAAGAGCATGGAAGTCGGAATTGGTAACCAAAGTTTCTAAAGTTGGAAGTTTCTATTCTTGGAGGTTTCCATTGTCGTGAGTTTCTATTCTTGGCTTTGGGCTTTTAGATGACCTAAACCCTAACTCTTTGTAAACCCTAACCTTAGCCCATTTTAGAGCCATTGCCGTGGGCTTTAGCCCAAGTCCTTTCCCTTGCCATGCAAGGGGGGGCATTTTAGGCCCAAATCCATGCATTAAGCCCTTCACCCTAATTGGCCCAAATCCATGCATTAAGCCCTTCACCCTAATTCTTCCTCCTAATTAGTGCATCCCACCATTCCATTCCATAATTTCCATTAGTGCATCCCACCATTCCATTCACACTTAAATGCCCATTATCCCATTTTTTAAATACCCATTCATTCCATTCACCAAATCATCTCATTTTCCATTGTAATACACAAACACTTCCCCTTCTCCATCTTCTCCATTTCCACTCCATTCCACACTTCCATCCCCCCAACCAACCTATCCTTAAACCTTGTGCTACAACAACGAGGAAGAGAAGAGTGCCTAAACGTTCATACAATTCAAGTTTGAGTTGTTGGAATGTTTAGGTGTTTCTTTGATTTCAAAGTTTCATTTTAATTCTCTTTGTTTTGTACGTATAAGGAATGGAAGAGAAGAGTGCTTAAACGTTCATACAATTCAAGTTTTGAGTTGTTGGAATGTTTAGGTGTTTCTTTGATTTCAAAGGTATGAGGAACTAATCCCCCTTTAGCTAGGGGGTAATTCGAAACTATGTTTATGTTTGTAATATGATTTGATTACTTTTAATTACGTTTCATAAGTTGTGAATTCAATTTATTTAACTGTTTGATTGATGACCTATTTATGTATGTTTATTAAGAATGAACGCTTAATTTTCATGCATGAATTTGACGCTAGAATATAAGTGAGTTTCACGTAATAGTTATGAACTTATATTCACAAGTAGTGGAGGTTGCTTATAAACAATCGTGTTAAACATATTCTTGGCATAAGTTTCATGCAATCATAGTAACGAATGCCTCGTCAACACTTATAGTTTTCATGATGCTTAATGATTCTTGCTTGTATCTCTATTATGCAATTCATGTAGGGAACTTGTGAGGAATGCTTTGGATTGTCGTATGTAATCATCCAATTCATTAACTTAAGGAAAACTTGACGGTTAATTTAAGCGGACCTAATTAACCCGGGGCGTTGAGAATTCATGGTTTATTGAAAAGCGATTAGACATCGTTTTGTATGCAAGTATAACATATGTGGAGATGAACCCCTTAGCTAGCTTCCCATCCATTCATTTCCGTCAAATCCATATTTACAATTTGTTTTGTTTCCAATTTTCCATTTTTAGTTTAAAGTCGTCCAAATCCAATCCCCCTTTACTTTATTGTTCAATTTAGTTAGAAATCAATTTAGTTTGTGTTTTTAAAGCATTTTGAGTCTTTTGGTTTGTCTTAGTGTTTTAACGTTTAGTTTCACATTCTTTGAGTCTAGTTTAGTGTTTTATCTTGTTTTTACGTTTTTGAAGTCAAATCCAAGTGGTTAACAATCCCTCCTAATCCCCGGCAACGGCGCCAAAATTTGATGCGAGATTTATACTCGCACAAATTAAACCCTCTTTTTGACAATTGTAGTATGGATGTAAGTAGAGATCTACATTTGTTGAATGTGCTGCGACTTTAGAGCCAATATTGCAATTCAATTAATCGTGTGTTACATTCTTCATTGCAGGCACCTACTCAAATCCAATTTGGTGAAAGAGTTTACATGGATCTTAGGACAGATCTCTATTCCACTCCATACAAAGATCCAATTCTTGAATGTTTTGAGAAGCATTTCGTGGAGGATGTACTTAAGTTCTTATTGGAGCATGTAGGTAAGCCACCAACTCAAAATCCAAAGTCGTTTTTGACTAATATGTTGTTGATGTCAATAATTAGGGCACCCACTCTTGAAATTCAACCATTGCCGGAACATTTCAAGTATCATCATCCATTCAATGATCAACTCCATGCCGTGGGTTCTATTAAGGCATGATTGTGTTCTTCGTCCGGCTGCAAGACGTAAAAGAAAGCGCTACTTGGGAGGCAACCCAATACAGTGAATAAAGCTTGTTTATTGATTTCCGAGTGATTGTAATTAAAAAATAAAAAAATAAAAAAATAAAAAAAAAAAACTTGTTCATTTATTTTTGAGAAATTACAATTGTATCTAAACATGGCAGAAAGATGGAGCCTTCACAAGGGTTGTGTACGTGAGGCCCCACTACATGGCAATACTCTCGGAGCAGAAGGTATCGGAGCAAGAGGCATCGGAGCAGGAGGTCTCGGAGCAGAAGGTATCGGAGCAAGAGGCATCGGAGCGGAAGGCATCGGAGCGGGAGGTACCAAAGATAGATCATTCAAGGCCTCAAACCTTGGTGGAACGCTGGATGACCCAGGAAAGAGGTGCCTCTGGAAGAAAGCTGCAAACCGTTGACGGTCATCAAGCTCATCAAGCTTCCTCTTCATGCCTGTTGAATAATTGTTGGCAAGCACGTGCAAACTTCGGTTCTCGTACTTAAGCTGTTTGATCTCCTGCTTAAGACTCTCCACCTCCGCCATCAAGGATTCAACCTGTCGGGAGCGAGCAAGAAGGCGTTGGCCCATGTTGGACACAGAGCCAGCGCACTGAACACTTAGAGCCAGGGATTCTTGAACGGCCAACTCATCGGACCGTCCTGAAAGCAGCTGACTGTCTTTGGGAGTGAGGAGGTTCCGAGCCACTATCGTAGCCGTTGTGGGATCCGTCATCACAGAGTCCTCATCTGTAAGAGGGCCATGGGAAGATAAGAAAGACGGGCACCATACCTTACCCTGACGAGACGCAACCGGATCACTGCTTAGACTCAAATCTAAGCAAAGGTTCGATGGGTTGGATGAGCTAGCCATTGTTCACGAAGTTAAAAGAAAAGGGGTGGACGGAGTAGATTTTCAAAAAGGGCCGGAGACGAGTTTCAAGAATGGAAAATCTTCAGAGTGTGTAAGTTGGCGGTGATCGATAGCTCTATAAAAAGCCAAGGCAACGCGTCCACCAATTCGAAAAGCCTCGGCTTTTCAGAAATCGCGTTCAACACGTGGAGGCCATCATCGCAACTACACGTCTTTAGCCGACAAGCGCAAAGTTCGGCGACGCTTTATCTGCTTTTCAGAAAACGCGTGCAGCTTTATCGAAGAGGCGTCTTCAAAGATCGAAGAGTCGTCACTATTCCAAAAAGCCGGATTTGCGGGATCAAAATGTTTGTCGACAACGGTAAAAGAACAGTATCACCACTTGCTATTGAATTCCCTATATATGTCGACCTTCATTTTTTTTTGGCAAGATAGAACTGAAGAAAATGCCCAACTCTTTCTCACCTCTGAAGGCGCACTCCCAGCAAAGCCTTTCGAAATACTCCATTCTTTCTTCTTCCCCAAAGATGATACCAGATGCCTGGAGTACAGATGACCCAGGAGGAAACAGCACCACAAATACATGTGCTGATTCATTCACCGCTTCTTCAAAAGCAAAGGTATCTCATATCATCAAGGGCAAAAGCAAAGGTATCTCATATCATGCTCTTTCCCTGTCTTTTCCTTTGTCCTTGATATTACTTGCATGGCAAAGTGAAAGAAGCAATCAGCCGGCACTTGGAGTCTATCTGGACTCTATTCCCTGGTTGCTTACCTAGCTTTGCTGAGCTATCCTCTAACCCTCTTCAATACGAATTGGAGAGATTGAACAAAGAAACAGATAAAAGGAGGAAGCTCAGACCTTCGGGGGAGACCAAAGGAAGCCTGCTACCCAGTTCAAGAGTAGCACAAAGGAAAATCAACGATGGGAGCAGCGCATTTCAAGAGTAAGCCTGTGGAATCACTCAAGATGAAGCCTCACTGCAATCACCAAGGAGAAGATGGAATTTACACTCCATAACCAGATTTGCATCTCTAAAACTCTTCTCTTTGTTAGATACATTCTGCCATGTTTAGTATGTTTAGTTGCTGTTTTATATGTTTTCTTTTGTTTGGTGTGTTTTAAGCTTAAAACATTGAGGACAATGTTTGATTTAAGTGTGGGGGGGTAACTAAGTATGTTGATGCAAATTTGTTGGATTTTATCACCCATAACTTCAAGTATTGATCCTTGCTGTTTTAAAATGTTTTTAAACTGTTTTAATGTGTTTTGACTTAAAAATTCGAAAATCCCATAAAAATTTGAAAAATTGTTTTGAAAAACCCAAAAAGAGTTGTTTTTGTGTGTTTGTGTCGTAGGTTACCTTCCAACACAATGATGAGGATTTGGTTTTTAATTGCATGACGGTTAAAGAAAGTTACAAACATGGATGGACGTTTGATATACTCTTTGGTTTATGCTTGGTTGTAGTTATAGTTCACGAATTCACATGCAATCACAAAGAAAAAAAATTAGTTTTTGTAACATGCTTGAAGGAATGAGCTCAAACTAACACTACATCCCTGTGAGACTTGAGCTTAAACGTTTATTTGGAGAGTTAAAATCTGTGCATTCTTTGTTTTCTAAAGTCGTTGCATGATCTCATTATTCTTTGCTTGGTTGCTACTTAGAAGGCGTTTCATCACTTAGTTCCAAATGCTAGAACTCATGCCCATTTCATTCAAAGCATGTCATTGATTTGCATAACACGTATTCAAGATGAAGTTGTGTAGTGACCACCATAGCCAAATTGCCATATTTCCCTTTTCATTTGTTTTATAGGATTTAACCCCGTTGAGCCTTGTGTAGCCTACTTTCTTTGTTAACCCACATTATCTTCACCTAGCCTAGAGTAGGACCATCCGTACCCTTGTTCTTGAAGCATAGTAAGCATGAATGAATTCCCTTTGATTAATGTGTGCAGAAAATAAGTGTGGGGGAAAGTGTATTCATGTGAGTTTTTTTTGCCATAGGCACGGTAAAAAAAAAAAAAAAAAAAAAAAAAAAAAAAAAAAAAAGGAAAAAGAGTTGAAAATAGTTGAAAAGTATTGGTTGTTGAAGTAAGGGCCCAAAACAATGAATTAGGCCCTAAGAGTTGTTTGAATCTCCCCTATTTGTTTAAAAGTTGATTTCTGCATTCTAAGGGAATTCTAGGTCTTAATTTCATTACTTTACTTATTATTGCTTAAAGAACGTTTGTTATTCCTTACCTTCCCTTGTTAGCCAAAACCCCAAGCCCCGTTACAACCCTTGACTTCTATCTTGAGTGTTGTGCATTTCAAATGTGGAGTTTGAATTTGGTATGAGCATATGGTGTCACTGGTTCTCGCATCTAAGTAGTAGCATCCCATTCATGAGATCATATCCATACACGTTTAATTACTCCCGAAATTGCTTTCTTTGTATAACGTATGTGAGTACTAGTCTTTCATGTTTACATCAATCTTCTCACATATAACTAGTGTAGGGTGTGTAGTCAGAAAATTTGAGTAAAAATTGAGTGCATAACGAGTGAGGAATTGAGGGAATTCTCTAAGGCATGTTACTACATTCAAAATATGTTTTAATTGATTAAATGCGAACTAGTGAATGGTGACTATGATTAAGTATGTGCTTGAGGGAAAGGAAGACTAAAAGCCATGTGAGTAATGAATTTTGACATGTCATGTTTCATTGGAAATCCCTGAGGCGAACGTTGGAAGGTTTAGTTTTTGGTTTTGGTTAGTTTGTTTCGTTTTGTTTTCTTTCTTTTGTTTGTTTTGCTCGAGGACTAGCAAAAGCTAAGTGTGGGGGAATTTGATAGGAGCATATTTATGCGCCTTAGTTAGCTAGTTCTTATGCATTTTTGTTATGTTTTATTCGTTAAAGTAGTCTTTTAAGCTACTTTCATGTGTTTTCAGGTTTAAAGGACATATTACATGAAATGATGCAATTGGGAGCTTTTGGAGCAAAACTGAGCTGGAATGTGGTGTATGCAAATGGAGCACGAGGAATGAACGAGGTTGAAGGTCAAAGGAGCTTAAGAAATGAAGAAATGAAAGTGAAGAGCAAGGAAGTCGGAATTGGTAACCAAAGTTTCTAAAGTTGGAAGTTTCTATTCTTGGAGGTTTCCATTGTCGTGAGTTTCTATTCTTGGCTTTGGGCTTTTAGATGACCTAAACCCTAACTCTTTGTAAACCCTAACCTTAGCCCATTTTAGAGCCATTGCCGTGGGCTTTAGCCCAAGTCCTTTCCCTTGCCATGCAAGGGGGGGCATTTTAGGCCCAAATCCATGCATTAAGCCCTTCACCCTAATTGGCCCAAATCCATGCATTAAGCCCTTCACCCTAATTCTTCCTCCTAATTAGTGCATCCCACCATTCCATTCCATAATTTCCATTAGGGCATCCCACCATTCCATTCACACTTAAATGCCCATTATCCCATTTTTTTTTAGCTTTTAATTCCACACCATCCCATTATCCTTTACATCCACTAAACCATGCATCCACATTCACCTAAATAAACCCTAAATTACATCCACTAAACCATCCATCCACCATAATTCCCACCATCCACACCTTTTCCCATCCACCAAATACCTTAAACAAACATCCATTAACACCCATTCTCTTCCTATAAATACCCATTCATTCCATTCACCAAATCATCTCATTTTCCATTGTAATACACAAACACTTCCCCTTCTCCATCTTCTCCATTTCCACTCCATTCCACACTTCCATCCCCCCAACCAACCTATCCTTAAACCTTGTGCTACAACAACGAGGAAGAGAAGAGTGCCTAAACGTTCATACAATTCAAGTTTGAGTTGTTGGAATGTTTAGGTGTTTCTTTGATTTCAAAGTTTCATTTTAATTCTCTTTGTTTTGTACGTATAAGGAATGGAAGAGAAGAGTGCTTAAACGTTCATACAATTCAAGTTTTGAGTTGTTGGAATGTTTAGGTGTTTCTTTGATTTCAAAGGTATGAGGAACTAATCCCCCTTTAGCTAGGGGGTAATTCGAAACTATGTTTATGTTTGTAATATGATTTGATTACTTTTAATTACGTTTCATAAGTTGTGAATTCAATTTGTTTAACTGTTTGATTGATGACCTATTTATGTATGTTTATTAAGAATGAACGCTTAATTTTCATGCATGAATTTGACGCTAGAATATAAGTGAGTTTCACGTAATAGTTATGAACTTATATTCACAAGTAGTGGAGGTTGCTTATAAACAATCGTGTTAAACATATTCTTGGCATAAGTTTCATGCAATCATAGTAACGAATGCCTCGTCAACACTTATAGTTTTCATGATGCTTAATGATTCTTGCTTGTATCTCTATTATGCAATTCATGTAGGGAACTTGTGAGGAATGCTTTGGATTGTCGTATGTAATCATCCAATTCATTAACTTAAGGAAAACTTGACGGTTAATTTAAGCGGACCTAATTAACCCGGGGCGTTGAGAATTCATGGTTTATTGAAAAGCGATTAGACATCGTTTTGTATGCAAGTATAACATATGTGGAGATGAACCCCTTAGCTAGCTTCCCATCCATTCATTTCCGTCAAATCCATATTTACAATTTGTTTTGTTTCCAATTTTCCATTTTTAGTTTAAAGTCGTCCAAATCCAATCCCCCTTTACTTTATTGTTCAATTTAGTTAGAAATCAATTTAGTTTGTGTTTTTAAAGCATTTTGAGTCTTTTGGTTTGTCTTAGTGTTTTAACGTTTAGTTTCACATTCTTTGAGTCTAGTTTAGTGTTTTATCTTGTTTTTACGTTTTTGAAGTCAAATCCAAGTGGTTAACAATCCCTCCTAATCCCCGGTCCAGAACGATCCCTACTTACATCCATACTACAATTGTCAAAAAGAGGGTTTAATTTGTGCGAGTATAAATCTCGCATCAGAACGCAAATCTGGAATTGGAGTGATTCCTTGGGCTTCCTTTGTTGAATTGCATGGGTTGCCTCCCAAGTAGCGCTTTCTTTAACGTCATACAGCCGGACGAAAAACCCATTCACTCTCCATTTATGCCCACGGCACCCAAAGAAATATCCTCCACGGTTTGTTCAACAAAGTTCTCATAATATGGCTTCAAACGGTGTCCATTCACTTGGAATTCATGACTTGTTTTGAGACTTTGAATCTGGATGGCACCATAAGAAGATACGTTAGTAATAACAAATGGTCCAATCCACTTCGAACGTAACTTACCGGGAAACAAACGTAAACGGGAATTGAACAATAGCACTTTCTGCCCAATTGAGAATGATTTCCCACGGATCATGTTGTCATGGAAAGCTTTGGTCTTTTGCTTGTAAATGCTTGCATTATCGTACGCCTCATGCTGTATCTCATCAAGCTCATTCAATTGCAATCTCCTTTGACTTCCTGCTTCCTCGAGGTTCATGCTAAACTTCTTGATGGCCCAAAGTGCTTTGTGCTCCAATTCAACAGGAAGATGGCACGCCTTGCCATAGACAAGTCGGAAGGGGGACATCCCAATGGGGGTTTTGTACGCCGTACGATACGCCCAAAGTGCCTCATCTAGCCGTAAGCTCCAATCCTTCCTTGTTAGCCCAACGGTCTTCTCTAGGATTTGCTTGATCTCTCGGTTGGAAACCTCGGCTTGGCCATTCGTTTGAGGATGGTAAGGTGTAGAAACCTTATGGGTGACACTGTATTTCCTCAATAACGCTTCAATGGTCCGATTGCAAAAGTGTGACCCTCCGTCACTAATGATCACTCGTGGCATTCCGAATCTTGCAAAAATGTTAGTTCTAATAAAATCTGCAACCACTTTAGAATCATTAATCCGGGTGGCCTTTGCTTCCACCCACTTCGACACATAATCAACCGCAAGCAAAATATATGTAAAACCATACGAAGAAGGAAAAGGACCCATAAAATCAATACCTCAAACATCAAAAATTTCAACATTTAGGATAGAAACCTGCGGCATTTGGTCCTTTGCACTAATACCACCCATTCGTTGGCATTTATCACATGTTAAGCAAAAAGTTTTAGCATCTTTAAAAATACTAGGCCAATAAAATCCACATTGTAACACCTTAAGGGCTGTGCGTTGTGTGCCAAAATGCCCTCCACATGCATATGTGTGACAAAAACTCAAAATTGAATGACATTCAGAATCGTGCACACAACGACGTATAATCTGATCGGGGCAAAATTTCCGTAAGTACGGATCATCCCACACATAAAACCGTGCATCATGCCTAAGTTTATCACGTTGGTGCCTAGTGAACTCACTTGGAATACATTTTGACACCAAAAAATTAACAATATCGGCATACCAAGGTGCACTAACCTTAATGGACAACAATTGTTCATCGGGGAATGTCTCCAAAATCGGCAAAGACTCCTCATTATGCACCATTCGGCTTAGGTGGTCAGCCACCACGTTTTCACTTCCCTTCTTGTCCCGAATTTCTATGTCGAACTCTTGAAGTAGCAATATCCATCGAATTAGCCGTGGCTTGGCCTCCTTTTTTGTGAGCAAGTACTTCAGAGCTGCATGATCAGTGAAAACAATTACTTTAGTTCCAATTAGATATGATCAAAATTTATCTAAAGCAAAGACAACGGCAAGGAGTTCTTTTTCCGTAGTGGAGTAGTTCAATTGTGCATCGTTCAACGTCCGGGAGGCGTAGTAAATGACATGCGGCCTCTTGTCCTTTCTTTGTCCTAAAACAGCTCCTAAAGCATAGTCGGACGCATCACACATGAGCTCGAAAGGTAGACTCCAATCCGGTGGAACAATGATGGGTGCCGTGGTCAACAATTCCTTGAGTTGTTTGAATGATTCCGTGCACTCCTTGGTGAATTCAAACGCCACTTCTTTTTGTAGGAGTCGGCAAAGAGGTTGTGCTATCTTCGAGAAATCTTTGATAAACCTACGATAAAATCCTGCATGGCCAAGAAACGAACGAACCTCTCTAACCGAAGTCGGAGAGGGTAAGTAACGTACAAGATCTACTTTAGACTTATCAACTTCAATTCCTTTTTCAGAGATTATATGACCCAAAACAATACCTTGTTTAACCATAAAGTGACATTTTTCGCAATTCAACACAAGGTTTGTTTCAACACAACGTTTCAAGATTAAAGTGAGATTATCCAAGCATTTGTCAAATGAATCACCAAACACACTAAAATCATCCATGAATATCTCAATAATTTTTTCAACATAATCCGAAAATATGCTTACCATACACCTTTGAAACGTGGCAGGAGCATTGCACAAGCCAAATGGCATGCGTCGGTATGCAAACGTTCCAAAGGGACAAGTAAAAGTGGTCTTTTCTTGATCATCCGGGGCAATGACAATTTGGTTATAACCTGAATATCCATCAAGAAAACAATAAAAGGAATGACCGGCTAACCTTTCCAACATTTGGTCTAGGAACGGCAAAGGGAAGTGATCCTTCCTTGTGGTGGCGTTTATCTTCCTATAATCAATGCACACACGCCAATCGATTTGAATCCTCATGGGTACAAGCTCATTCTTGGCATTTTCCACAACTGTCACTCCGGATTTCTTAGGCACACATTGGATAGGTGAAACCCAACGACTATCGAAGATGGGATAAATCACCCCACAATCTAGAAGTTTGATTATCTCCTTTTTCACTACTTCCATCATCGGAGGGTTAAGACGGCGTTGAGCCTCTCTAGTTGGTTTAGCCCCCTCCTCAAGAAATATGTGATGCATACAAGTCGTAGGGCTTATACCTTTGATATCGGCCAATGTCCAACCTAGGGCAGATTTGAATTCCTTCAAAACTCGAAGCAACTTCTCCTCCTCTTGTGCCGTGAGGGAGGAGGAAATAATGGCAGGTAGTGTTTCATTTTCCCCCAAGAAAATGTACTTCAAATGGCTTGGCAAAGGCTTGAGTTCAAGGATAGGTGCCTGAATTATAGATGGAAGCAATTTGTTAGTCGAAATGGGAATGGACTCACGGTTAGTATACTTACCATCAAGCTTAGGTGAGGACTCAAGGGCAGCCACAACTTCAAGTAATTCCTCACTAGGGGGCACGGCATGGGATGACTCTTGTATGTCGTGGGCATGCATGCAATCTGCCCCCTTTGTTTTGAGTTCCATGCCTCGTGTAATGACTTTTTCAAGCGCATCGTCATTCAAATCGTCGAGATATCCCTGCGCCAAAGAGTCAATTATATCAATAGAAAAGCATGAATGGTCCTCACTAGGGTATTTAATGGAATCAGAAAGATTAAAATTAACAACTTCCCTATCGAATTCCATGGACAAAGTTCCACTATAAACGTCAATCTTCGTCCGGGCCGTCTTCATGAATGGCCTTCCAAGTAGAATGGGCAGCGAAGGAGCATGGTCCGATTCATCCATTTCGAGGACATAGAAATCCGCCGGGAAAACCAAATGATTAACCTGCACAAGAACATCTTCCAAAACTCCCTTTGGATAGGCGTTAGATCTATCGGCCAATTGTATTATTACCCCATCATTTTTCAATGCTCCTAAGTTCATAGATGCATAAATGGAATATGGCATAACATTTATAGAAGCACCTAAATCAAGCATGGCAGATTCAAATCTAATATTCCCAATGACACAAGGAATGGTAAAGCTACCTGGATCCTTGCATTTGGGAGGTAGTTTGCGTTGCAAGATGGCGGACACATTCGCACCTACCTTTACCACTTCCTTAGTCAACATCCTCTTCCTAGTGGTACACAACTCCTTCAAGAACTTAGCATACCTCGGAACTTGCTTGATTGCATCTAACAAAGGTATGTTAACTTGAACTTTCCTAAAGGTTTCAAGGATATCCTTTTCTGCCTCTTCTTTCTTCGTTTGCATGAACCTACTAGGAAAAGGCACATTTGAAGGGAAAACATTAGTATGAACCGAATTTGACACATTCTTACCTTTGTGGGACAAATTGGGCAGATTTGGGACCATAGGGACTTGCGGCAAAGATGGAATCACCTTTGCCGTGGGCAACCTTGTTTCCTCCTCTTCCATTTGCAAAATTTCATCCTCGTTATGACCTGTTTTTGATGTAGGACCTGCCCCAACTTCCTTACCACTTCTTAGGGTGATTGCTTTGGCTGATTCGAAACCTCCCTTCGGATTTGGAATGGTGGAACTAGGGAGTTGTCCGGGATCTCGAAACTTACCTACAAACTCGGCAATCTGCCCAATTTGTTTCTCAAGTTGATCCACCCTCTTATCTTGGTTTTGCATAGCCTTCGCTTGATCTTCCTGCCCATTAGACAACTTAGTTAGTATCTTAAGAAGTGCATCATTGTCAAGAGACGTACCTGAGGCATTTGGGCCGGATTAGGCTTGATTTTGGGGTGGGCCGTAGGTTTTGGGAAAGAACCCCGGGGGTTGTTGCTAAAGCCTCCTTGGTTCTGAGGTTGCTGGGAATCCCTCCACTTGAAATTTGGGTGGTCTCGCCACCCCGGATTATACGTGTTGGAGTATGGATCATGTCTTGACTAATTTTGGCTTTGAAACCCAATGGCATTCGCACTCTCCCATCCGCCATTCTCAATGAGTTGAGGACACTTTTCGGAGGCATGTCCTTGGATAGAACATACGCCACATACCACAGGTCCTTGCATCTTCATTCCCTCGGCCATATGGGAAACAATAGAAGTAAGATTAGCCAATTGTGAATGAAGATCGGACGTTGAACTTACCTCATGTACTTGGTGCCGTGGGGGTCCTCTTTGGCCTACACCCTCGTACTGTTGAGCGTTCAACGCTCTATTAGCAATCAAGACCTTGGCAGCCATGGGTGTTTTGTCCACCAATGCTCCCCCCGCCGAAGCATCAAGCATTTGACGTTCTAGAGGTAGGAGACCCTCGTAGAAATATTGCAAGAGCAACTCCTCCTTCATCTGATGCTGTGGACAAGAAGCAACAAGTGATTTAAATCGTTCATAATACGTAGGAAAAGACTCACCTTCTTCTTGCTGGATTCCGCTTATCTTTTTGCGTAGAAGGATGATGCGAGAAGTTGGAAAGAGCTTCTCCAAGTACGCTCTCTTCATACTCTCCCAAGAAGTGACAGTGCCGGGAGCTAACTCATATAACCAATCTTTGGCTTTATCCATCAAAGAGAATGGAAAAGCCTTCATCTTCAAGATATTTCCGTCAACAGTGACGGGAGTCATACTAGAGCAAACTACTTCAAATTCTTTCAAATGTTTGTTAGGATCTTCCATGGACAAGCCATGGTATTTAGGAATATGATGAAGCAAACTTGACTTTAATTCAAACTCATCCGTCTTACCTTGGGCAGCCGTGGGGTATTGAATGCACAAGGGTGCGGCATTATCGAAACCTGAGGCGGAAAGCTCCTTGAGTGTACGGTTGTCCACCGCCATGCCTTGGACTTCTTCAAATATGCCTGCCGTGGCTTCCTCTTTTTCTTCTTGTACGTTTTCTTCAAGGTCAGATTCGGAATTTGGTGGATGGTGTTCTTGCTGGTTTCTAGCTCTTCTCAACTTCCTCTCAAAATCATCGTCAAAATCCAAGATGTTCGCACGAATCGGTTGAGAGCTTCTAGTCATACATTAGTACCTAAGAAACAAGAAACAAAATTAGGTCAGAAACTTAAACAAAGTCAGAAACAAAGTGAAATAAAAGAAACAAAAACAATCCAAGGGATTAGCAAAATTGCTAATCCCCGGCAACGGCGCCAAAAATTTGATGCGAGATTTATACGCACACAAATTAAACCCTCTTTTTATCAATTGTAGTATAAGTATAAGTAGGGATCGTTCTTAACCGGGGATTAGGAGGGATTGCAAAATCACTTGGAAACTGACTCAAAAACGTAAAATAAAGTTTAAAACACTAAACTAGACTTAAAGAATGCAAAACTAAACATTTAAAACACTAAAACAAACCAAAGGACTCAAAACAGCCCCAAAACACTCAAAACTGCCTTAAAAACACAATCTGGGCAGTTTTGAGCACTTTGGTGAATTTGGACGAATGTGTGGAATAAATTGAATCAAAACACTTATAAACACAAACTAAGACACTTTAACACTAAACTAGACTCAAAGAATGCAAAACTAAACACTTAAAACACTAAAACAAACCAAAAGACTCAAACAGCACCCAAAACACTCAAAACTGCCTTAAAAACACTTTCTGGGCAGTTTTGAGCACTTTGACTACTTTGGACGAAATTGGATGAAAACTTGAATCAAAATACTTAGAAACACAAATCAAAACACTTTCTAACTAATCTAAGACTTCAAACTAAAGGGGGATTTGTTTTGGACGAAAATTTAACATAAAACAGAAACTTTAAACTAAACAGATTGTAGAATGTTTTTGGATAAAAAGGATGGATAAAAGGCTAGTTAGGAGGTTCTTCTCCACACATGTCACACTTGCAAACAAAACGATTTTCAGTTGTTCTTCCAATAAATTATAAATACTCAACGCCCCAAATTAACCGTGAATTGCACTAATTAACCCTCAGTTTTTCCACAAGTTATTAAGTTGGATGATTGCATACGACAACCCAAAACATTCCCTACAAGTTCCCTACATGAATTGCATAATAGAGATACAAGCAAGAATCATTAAGTTCTATGAAAAACATAAGCATTGATGAAGCATTCGTTACTATGAATTGCATGAAACTTATGCTAAGAATTCATTCAACGCGATCGTTTTCAAGCGACCTTCACTACTTGTGATTATAAGATTGTAACTATTATGTGAAACTCCCTCATAATCTAGCATCATATTCATGCATGAAAACTAAGCGTGCACTCTCAATCAACATACACAAATAAGTTATCTATCAAATAGATGAACGAATTGAATCCACAACTTATGAAATAACAACTGAATGTAATCAAATCATATTGCAAGCATGTACATGGTTTCGAATTCCCCCCTAACCAAGGGGGTTTAGCCACTCATGATTACAACAAACTTAGAGAGTAATAACAAAGTAAACATTGAAAACAAGAATCGAAGTACACCTAAAAATTCCAACAACTCAATCTTGAATTGTATGAACGTTTAAGCCTCTTCTCCTCTAGTTGCTGCGGCACAAGGGTTTTGGTGAGTTTTGGGGGTTATGGATGATGTAGAATGATGTGTTTAGGGTAGGGATGGATGTAGGGGAAGGCAAGGAGTGTTTTTGGGCAGAAAATATGAAGAATGGTGAAGTATGGCTGTGTTAGAGAGAGGGAATGAATTTCTGGCGTGAATGAATGTGTATATGAGAGGTGGTGATCTGATCTAGGGGTTAATATGAGTATATATAGGCACTTAGAACCCTAGGGAAATCAGATATGGACTTGAATTAATTAATGGGAGAGCATGGGAGTGCATGTGGCTGATTGGTGGTGCAATGATGAAAGGGCAAAGTGCATGTGGCTGATTTGTGGTGCAATGATGAAAGGCAAAGTGCATGTGGCTGATTTGTGATGCAATGATGAAAGGGCAAAGTGCATGTGGCTGATTTGTGGTGCAATGATGAAAGGATGGAAGTGCATGTGGCTACAATGGATTAAAGGATGGGAGTGCATGTGGCTGAAATGGATTAAAGGATGGGAGTGCATGTGGCTGAAATGTAGCCTTCTAGAAATCAGGTTTTTAGGCCCCCTTGCAACTCCCTAACTGAATTGAAGCCTTTCAAATTCGTCCATCCTCATGCCACCATGCTTGCACTATCCAATCTTGGCCCAAAAATGCTCTAGAATGCTCCAAATTGCTTCTTTTTGCATACTTTGACACTAAAACCTGAAATTGCACGGAAATAACTTTAAACACTATAATTAACATAGTTTAGCTAATTAAATGCAAGAAAACAAGCTAACTAAGCCGTATAAATATGCTCCTATCATTGTTCAAGAACAAGAACCATGGTATGCTGATTTTGTTAATTATCTGGCTTGTAGTGTAATGAGAAATGACCTTTCTTTTCAGGAAAGAAAGAAGTTCCTGGCCATGGTAAAGCACTACGTTTGGGACGAACCATATTTGTTTAAATATTGCCCTGACCAAATCATTAGGAGATGTGTCCCAGAGAGTGAGCAACAAAGCATTCTAACATTCAGCCATACATTGGCATGTGGAGGACATTTTGGTGCCAAAAAGACATCTCTAAAAGTCTTACAATCTGGTTTCTTTTGGCCTACTTTATTCAAAGATGCTTTTGATTTTTGTTCTAAGTGTGATAGGTGCCAGAAAATGGGGAACATTAGCCGAAGAAATGAAATGCCATTGAACAACAATTTGGTGGTGGAGCTCTTTGATGTTTGGGGAATTGATTTCATGGGACCATTTCCATCCTCTTTTGGCTACTTATACATATTAGTGGCAGTGGATTACGTATCCAAATGGGTTGAAGCCATTGCTACAAGAACTAATGATCATAAGGTTGTGTTGAATTTTCTTAAAGATGTGATTTTTTGTAGGTTTGGAACCCCAAGAGCTATTATTAGTGATGGTGGCAGCCATTTCTGCAACAAACCGTTTGAATCCTTGATGAAGAAATACAACATCAACCACAAAGTGGCAACCCCATACCATCCTCAAACCTCAGGACAAGTGGAGATTAGCAACAGGGAGATCAAGAACATTCTGATGAAGACTGTGAGTCCTACAAGGAAGGATTGGTCATTGAGGTTGAATGATGCACTATGGGCATATAGAACAGCATACAAGACCCCCATTGGCATGAGTCCTTATCGCCTTGTGTTTGGGAAAGCTTGTCATTTGCCAATGGAGCTTGAACACCGTGCATATTGGGCCATCAAGAAGTTCAACTTTGATTACAAGGATGCTGGAATAGCAAGGAAGCTCCAACTTAATGAGTTGGAAGAACTTAGAAATGAGGCATATGAGAATGCCAAAATCTACAAGGAACGGACTAAGCTCTATCATGACAAGGCCATCCTAAGGAAGGAGTTTCACCAAGGTATGAAAGTACTTGTGTATGACTCACGTTTGAGACTTTTTCCAGGAAAACTGAAGTCTAGGTGGGTGGGACCATTCAAAGTACTGCAAACATTTCCCCATGGAGCTGTGGAGATAGAGAACATGAAGAATGGCACCTCTTTTAAAGTCATTGGGCAGCGATTGAAACCATATTTGGAGAAAGTAGAGGAGGAGCCAGTGTATCAAGTTGTAGATTTTCTTGAGTTTACAACACCATGAACAAGCTACCATGTCTTGCCTAGACATTAAATAAAGCACTTGCTAGGAGGCAACCTAGTGTGGTTTGTGTTCTTTCCTTATTTTGTGTTTATGTTATTTCCATTCCATATTCTTTGCCTATTTACTTTGCATACAATTTTAAGCATCGAGGACAATGCTTAGGTTAGGTTTGGGGGTGTGGGATGGAAAGTTAGTGTTTGTATTTGTTTTATGTGTTAGTTTGGTTAAGAGTGTTTTGCTTTCATTCTGTTCAATTTGTGTGGGTTTGTTTTAGTTAAGTGTGTTTTGCTTACTAATATGAATGTATATGAGGGTTATGTTTGAAAACAAACGATTGGGTTGCTATGAAAAAGTGTTGTATCTTATTGTCATGTATAAAGCTTTAACTCTTGAAATTATGATCATGGAGGTACCATACTTAAATTCTGGAAGAAGAATAGTGGAGACTACCCTAGTGAGTTATTTTGAGCCTAATTGCTTCTTTGAGAGGGTTTAAAGTGTTTCTACTCCTATCTTTTTCTTTCAATTTCACTCTAAATGATCTCATTACTTCTATTTTGTTTGGATACTAAGAATCATTCTCCTTTGCAGATACCATGTGTTTAGTATCATTCATGAATGAACTCAATGAGATGATGTTAGGCTATGCATGTTTAACTACTAAAAGGCTTAAATCCTACCCATTTGTGTGCTCCATTCACCCTTGTTGTAGCCAAACACTTTAGCCTAATTCTTTCATCACCTACACCATAATCTACCCATTCTAGCCCATTACAAGCCATACCTTATAGTTTGGGGAATACCAATGTGATGAAAACTAAGGGCAGATTGAGTTATAAAGCAAGATTGTGGCGTGTACCGAGGGCACCTATGTTGAAAATGTTGAAAATGTACCGAGGGCTCACTTCACACAACAAGGGTTCCGCATTTTTCTTCCATTCAGTCCATTATTTCCACTCTATTCTATGTCCATTTCCACTCCATTCTCTGCCCATTTCCATCCCATTGACAGACATCATTCAACCATAGTCGATCTACCATCATTTGCATCACAATTGGAGCACCAACACAAAAGGCCACTCTTCAAGGAATTCGACATCAGGGTTACTTCAAGGGTTTCTTCTTCTTAATTCTATGTTCACTCATGTTATTTATTTTTATGTTAAACCTTTGTAAACATGAAGTGTAACTAATCTTCCTCTATGGATTCGATGTAACCTTGCAAAGTTTGCCATGTAATTAAGTTAGAATGCTCAGTTTGTCCATCTATTTCTTGTTTCATTCTCTGATTTAATGGTGACTTAGTGTGTTGATTTTAATGTTTGATCATCATTTGAATTAATCACAAAGTTGTGTAGCCAAGATTAAAACACACATCATGCATAATCTTGGTAGATATGTGAATGAATGAAGGGAATGTTTAGCAAACATCCTGCCGAGTTATTCCCTTTGGTTTTATGAAAGTTTCTTGTGCATTACATACTCTTGATTATGAACCAAAGTTGCACATCACAATTAGGTTCATGATTAGAGACATTTGATCAAATCCACACATCATATGGTTGATCATATCCAAGTGAAACAAACTCAAGAAATAGGTAGATGAATGAGTACAAACTAACTTAACAAACATGGACTTAGTTGAGCAATGGTGAAACCGAATCCCTAGCTTCATTTCCTTTGGAACCATCTCATTGTATTAATTGTTGATTCATTTATTGGTGTTTACTTCATTTTCTTATACTTTCAAGTTACAACAACAAATCTGTCTATTTTGATTAGTTTGATTCATTTCTTAATCTGCCTAGTTTTGATTAGTTTGATTCATTTCTTAGAGTTCTTTGCAAAACAAGTAATTACATAGGTCCAATTAGTCCCTGTGGATTCGACACCCTTGCTTGTGCCATTATACTAAATATATTCTAGCATTAGGAAGGAAATATACATAAACAAAGCTAGCTAAGGGGTTCATCTCCACACATGTTATACTTGCAGACAAAACGATTTCTAATTGCTTTTCAATAAACCATGAATTCTCAACGCCCCAGATTAACCGTGAATTGCACTAATTAACCCTCAGATTTACCTAACGTTATTGAATTGGATGATTGCATACGACAACCCAAAACATTCCCCACAAGTCCCCTACATGATTGCATAATAGAGTGATGCGAAAATAGTTAAGCACACAAATTAAACCCTCTTTTTGACAATTGTAGTATAAGTATAAGTAGGGATCGTTCTTAACCGGGGATTAGGAGGGATTGCAAATCACTTGGAAACTGACTCAAAAACGTAAAATATAATTTAAAACACTAAACTAGACTCAAAGAATGCGAAACTAAACGCTTAAAATACTAAAACAAACCAAAAGACTCAAACATCACCCAAAACACTCAAAACTGCCTTAAAAACACTTTCTGGGCAGTTTTGAGCACCTTGGTGAATTTGGACGAATTAGTGCAACAAATTGAATCAAAACACTTATAAACACAAACTAAGACACTTTCTAACTAATTTGGACAATACAAAGACTCAAAGGACTCAAAACAAGTTCAAAAAACTCAAAACTGCCTAAAAACACTAACTAGGCAGTTTCTGACCTTAAACACAAATTTGGACGAAATTAAGTTGTAACTTGACTCAAGACTCTTAAAAACACAAACTAAATTGATTTCTAACTAATTTGGACATTAAAGTATGGGGGGATTGAGTTTTGGACGAAATTAAACTAATTGCACAGATTCTAATTAAAAACAGAATGTAAATATGAATGTGATGGATTTGAATGGATGGGATGACTAGCTAAGGGGTTCATCTCCACACATGTTACACTTGCATAATAAAAAGATTTCCAATTGCATTTCAATAAACCATGAATTCTCTACACCCCAAGTTAACCGTGATGCACTAATTAACCTTCAAATCTTCCTAACGTTATTGAATTGGATGATTGCATACGACAACCCAAAACATTCCCCACAAGTCCCCTACATGATTGCATAATAGAGATACAAGCAAGAATCATTACGCTCTATGAAAATTATAAGTGTTGACGAGGCATTCGTTACTATGATTGCATGAAACTTATGCCAAGAATTCGTTTAACGCGATTGTTTATAAGCAACCTCCACTACTTGTGAATATAAGTTCGTAACTATTAGGTGAAACGCACTTATATTCTAGCGTCATATTCATGCATGAAAATTAAGCGTGTACTCTCAATAAACATACATAAATAAGTTATCAATCAAACAGTTAAACAAATTGAATCCACAACTTATGAAACGCAATTAGAAGTAATCAAATCAAAATGCAAGCATAAACATATATTTCGAATCCCCCCCTAACCAGGGGGGTTTAGTTCCTCATGATACAAAACAAAGAGAATCAAAGAAATGCCTAAACATTCCAACAACTCAAACTTGAATTGTATGAACGTTTAGGCCCTCTTCTCTTCCATTCCTCATTCGTACAAAACAAAGGGTATTGAAATTAAACATTGAAATCAAAGAAACACCTAAACATTCCAACAACTCAAACTTGAATTGTATGAACGTGTAGGCCCTCTTATCTTCCTCTTCGTTGTAGCACAAGGTCTAAGGATAGTTTGATGGTGTGAATGGTTTGGGGAGTGGTGAAAATGGAAGGATGGTGTTTGGATTAGTAGGGAATGCACGGCAATAAGGAAATGGTTGGTGTTTGTGGATGATTTTCTGAAAATGGAAGAGTGAATTGTGTATGAATGGGAATGACTCCATTGTGGCTGCAATGGATGCTTATTTATAGGTGAAAAGGAGGGAATATGACAGCTAGGAACTTGGTGGAAATCTGGAATGGTGATGGGAGATGCATGTGGCTGATTTGTGAAGGGAATGCATGTGGATTAAAGTGGAATGACAGCTAGGTTATGATGATGAATGCATGTGCAAAGTTGGTTGAATGATTATGGGTGCATGTGGCTGATTTATATGAAGGGAATGCATATGGAATGAATGTGTGAATGATGGCAGATTGTGTATGCGAATGATTAGGGTGAATGTGCATGTGCTTTGACAGCTAGGTTGAATAAATTAAAGGGAGTGCATGTGGCTTGGCTGGAATGATTGGAATGCAATCTGAAATGGGATGTGTTGGTGTGAATTTCTGGTACAAAGGGCCTCCTTTGGTCTTCAATTTCGTCCATCTACTTGGCTTCAAGTATATGCAATCCATTTAACGCCCCAAACTACTCCAAAATGCACTATTTTGCATACTTTGCCCTTAGAACCTGAAAACACACAAAAGAAGCATAAAGGACTAAAATAACTAAAGAAACATAACGTAAATGCACGAGAACAAGCCATTTAAGTCGCATGAATATGCTCCTATCAAATACCCCCACACTTATCTTTTGCTAGTCCTCGAGCAAAAAAGAAAAAAACAAAACAAAACGAAACGAAACAAAACAAGTAAAACACAACCTAAACCTTCCGACAATCGTCTCAGGGATTTCCAATGCACATGACAAGTTAAAAATCATTATTCCCACAGATTTTAGCCATCTTTACACTTAAGTACATTCTTAATCATAGTCACCACATACTAGTTCACAATTAAGCATTTAAAACCATGATTTGAATGTAGTAACATGCCTTAGAGAATTTCCTCAATTCCTTACTAAAATGCACTCTATTTTCACACAGATTTTCTGACTACACACCCTACACTAGTTATATGTGAGAGATTGATGTAAACATGAAAGACCAGTATCTCACATATGTTATAACAAAGAACGCAATTTCTGGAGTTAATAAGCATGTTTAGATATGATCTCATGAATGGAATGCTACTACTTAGACGCGAGAACCAGTGACACTATATGCTCATACCAAGTTCAAACTCCACAAACTGAAACACATAACACTCAAGATTGAAGTCACGGGTTGTAATGGGGTTCGGGGCGTGTGGATAACAAAGAAGGGATATGGAAAACAAAGGTTCTTAAAGAAATAGTGAGCAAAGCACTTGAATCAACTTAGAATTCACTTTTGAATGAAAACTCAACTTTTGAACAAAAAGGGAGAATTTAGACAATTTACGGCCAGAATTGGTGTTTTGGACCCTTTCTTCTATCACTCATTCTTTCATTTTTTTCAAGCTCTTTTTTTCTTTCTTTCTTTCTTTTTTTTTTTTTTTTTTTTTTCTTTTCTTTTGAATCTCAAAACATACATAAACACTTAAACATTCTCTCCCCCACACTTATTTTCTTTCATAATGTAACTCAAAAGGAATTCAATTAAGTCATGCTCACTATCTTTTAAGAACAAGGGTGGGGATTGTCCTAAACTAGGCTAGGTGAGGAAAATGTGGGTAAACAAAGAATAAAGGCTAAACAAGGCTCAACAGGGTTAAAACTTACAATATATACGAAATATGGGAAGTAAGGCTATTTGGCTATGGTGGTGGTCACTACACAACTTCTTCTTGAATATGTGTTATGCAAATCAATAACATGCTTTAAATGAAATGGGCATGAGTTCTAGCATTTGGAACTATATGATGAAACGCCTTCTAAGTAGTAACCAAGCAAAGAATAATGAGATCATGCAACGACTTTAGAAAACAAGAAATCACAGATTATACTCTCCAAAGAACGTTATAGGCTCAAGTCTCTCAGGGTTGTAGCGTTTGTTTGAGTTCCTTCCTTCAGGCATGTTAAAAAAACTAATTTTTCTTTTATGATTGCATGTGAAGTCATACATTATAACCATAACCAAGCATATACCAAGAGTAAATCAAACTTTTCTCTATGTTTATAACTCTTTTTAACAGTCATGCAATTAAAAACCAAATCCTGAGGCAAGTGTTGGAAGGTACCTACGACACAAAAACGACTCAAAACACTCTTTTTAGGCTTTTCAAAACATGTTTTTCAAATTTTTATGTGATTTTCGGAGTTATAACACAAAACACACTAAAACACTCCAAATCAGTTTAAAAACATTTTAAAACAGCAAGGAACAACACTAGAAGTTATGGGTGATAAAATCCCGCGAATTTGCATCAAATATACTTAGTTACCCCCCCCCCCCCACACTTCAATCAAACATTGTCCTCAATGTTTTAAGCTTAAAACACACCAAACAAAAGTAAACACATAAACAACAACTAAACATACTAAACATGGCAGAATGTATCTAACAAAGAGAAGAGTTTAGGGACGCAAATCTGGTTATGGAGTGTAAATTCCCTCTTCTCCTTGGTGATTGCATTGAGGCTTTGATCTTTGTGATTCCACAGGCTACTCTTGAACTGAGCTGGAGATTCTTTTGGTTTCCTCCGATCGTTGATTTTCCTTTGTGCTACTCTTGAACTGGGCAGCAGGATTCTTTTGGTCTCCCCCGAAGGTCTGAGCTTACTCCTTTTATCTGTTTCTTTGTTCAATCTCTCCAATTCGTATTGAAGAGGGTTAGAGGATAGCTCAGCATATCTTGTCTCCTCATGCTTCGATGTATCTTTTTCCTTTGCCTTACTTGCTCCCCTTTGCAGAAGTGGTCCCTTCTCTGGAAGTGTATCAACCGTTGAAGATGACTACTCGAGAGCAACGCTAGGTAAGCAACCAGGGAATAGAGTCCAGATAGACTCCAAGTGCCGGCTGATTGCTTCTTTCACTTTGCCATGCAAGTAATATCAAGGACAAAGGAAAAGACAGGGAAAGAGCATGATATGAGATACCTTTGCTTTCGCCCTTGATGATATGAGATACCTTTGCTTTCGAAGAGGCAGCGAATGAATCCACATGCTTCGATCCACCGTTTCCTCTTGCCTCCTTTGTACTCCAGGCATTTGGTATCTTCTTTGGGGGATACATCCATGGTTGAAAATGTGTTCTCAAGAGAAGGAGAAAACTGAGCATGTTTGAGAGGGTTGCATTTACATTCTCGGCCGAGAAGGAAAGTCATGCGCTTCTGGGTGTATGCCTTGCCATGAATGTTGTTGATGTATATAGGAATTGTAATGGCAAGTGGCAATGCGGATGCGGAAATTACCTCCACGTGTCTTCAGCTTTGTCAGAGAGCTTTTGACAAAATGGCACGCGTTTTCTGAAAAGTCGAGAGCTTTCGACAAAGTGGCACACGCTTTCTGAAAAGCCGGGAGCTTTCGGCTTTGTCTCCCACGCTTGTCGGCAAAAGTGTGCAGCTGATTTCTCGCTTTCCACCCGTCTTCTGAAAAGCTGGGAGCTTTTGACAAAGTTACACACGCTTTCTGAAAAGCCGGGATTGCATCTGACGAGCTGGCGATCTTTACGCCGGAAATTCCGGTTTTGAAGAGTGGTGTCTCTTCATTTCTGAATCGGTGAACGCCTCTCCTTTAATAGAGGTGATCGATCACCTCTAGCATGCACACTTGAAAATTGCCCAGTAATCGTCTCCGGCCCGTCGAGATTTCACTCCATCCAACCCTTCTCTTTTAACTTCTTGAAAAATGGCTAGCTCATCTAACCCATCGAACATTTGCTTAGATTTGAGTCTAAGCAATGATCCTATTGCGTCGCGTCAGGATAAGGTATGGTGCCCGTCTTTCTTATCTTCTCATGGCCTTCTTACAAATGAGGACTCTGTGATGATGGATGCAACAACGGCTACGATAGTAGCTCGAAACCTCCTCACTCCCATAGATAGTCAGCTGCTTTTAGGACGGTCCGATGAGTTGGTCGTTCAAGAGTCCCTGGCTCTCAGTGTTCAGTGCGCTAGCTCTGTGTCAAACATGGGCCAACGCCTACTTGCTCGCTCCCGTCAGGTTGAATCATTGATGGCGGAGGTGGAGAGTCTTAAGCAAGAGATCAAACAGCTTAAGTACGAGAACTGAAGTTTGCACGTGCTTGCCAACAATTATTCGACAGGCATGAAGAGGAAGCTTGATGAGCTTGATGACCGTCAAAGGCTTGCGGCTTTCTTCCAGAGGAACCTCTTTCCTGGATCATCTAGCGTTCCACCAAGGATTGGGGCCTTGAATGATCTATCTTCGGTGCCTCCCGCTCCTATGCCTCTTGCTCCGATGCCTTCTGCTCCGATGCCTCCTGCTCCGAGAGTGTTGCCACGTAGTGGGGCCTCACGTACACAACCCTTGTGAAGGATCCACCTTTCCCTTTCTTTGTTAGATACATTTGTAATTTCTCGAAAATTAATGAACAAGCTTTGTTTTATTCAGTGCATTGGGTTGCCTCCCAAGTAGCGCTTTCTTTTACGTCTTGCAACCGGACGAAGCCTTCTTAGGCTCAATTGGAACCCACGGTATGGAATTTATCTTTGAATGGGGGGTGATACTTGAGATGATCCGGTAATGGTTTAAATTCTAAAGTAGGTGCCTGAATCATTAACAACATATTAGTATAAACCAAAATTGAAATTCGGGGAGGTGGCTTACCTGTGTGCTCCGACATAAACTCAAGAATAAACACCCCTTCGAAAGTTGTAAGACTAGAAATTTCAGCTAGATTTGGTGTTTTGAGCGTTATGACTTGTCCTGTGTTATGAAATCCAATTTCTTTGCGAATTGTTGTCTCAAGTATATCCTCTTTGATGAATTCTAGACATTCCCCAGTCACATCTTGCTCTTGATTCTTTGGAAAGGATTCGAAGATGCCTTTCTCACCCTCTTCTTCCTTGGATTGCATGATCCTGCAAGGAATAGGGACATTCAGTGGAACGGGGTTAGAAATAATTAACTTTGGAACAACCTTACCTGAATTGGATGGCGTAGGTGCAATAGGTGCCTGCGGCAAAGGTGTTTCCTCCCTTGCCGTGTGTTGGGTGTGTTCCTCTTCCTCAAATTGCAATCTTTCATCCTCCTTGTGATTTGATTTTGATGGTTGAGGGTCCGTTCCAACCTCCTTGCCACTTCCCAAGATGATTTCCTTGGAAGTTTCAAATCCTTCATTTGGATTTGCCATGGTTGAAATAGGGAGTTTGCCTTGGTCTTGAAATTGTCCTACGAACTCCGCTATCTGCCCAATTTGCTTTTCCAAGTGGTCCAACCTTTTGTCTTGATTTTGCCTTGCTTTGTTTTGATCTTCTTGCGCCTGAGACAAATTGGTTAGTAACTTACTAACCGTATCATTATACAAAGACTCACTTGAATTTGTTTGGGCAGGTTGTGGTGGCTGCATAGGTGTTGTATAGAACTCCTCATATGGTTGCCAATATTCTCCTTGTTGAGCCTCCTCGAGTTGGTTTTGTGAGCCCTGCACCAAAGAAATTAATTCATTAAGAGCTTGATTATAATCTATTGACAAACCTGAGTTTGGTTGGGCATATTGTATATGAGGTTGTGGTGGATGCATAGACGTTGAATAGAACTCCTCATAGGGCTGCCAATATCCTTCTTGTTGAATATGTTGAGGTTCCCACCATATAGAGTTTGAATGATCACTCCAATCTGAATTGTAAGTATTGGAAAACATGTTATTCCTTGATTCAAGATCAAATATATCAACGCTTTGCATTTGGGACCTTTCCATGAGTTGTGACAATAGAGAAGCATTATCAAGTGTCATGTTGTGCTTCTCTAGTACTTGAAATCAACAAACAAAAACACAAATCAAAAACTAAAACTAAAATACATAACAGAAACGAACAATCCAAGAGATTAGCATATTTGCTAATCCCCGGCAACGACGCCAAAATTTGATGCGAAAATAGTTAAGCACACAAATTAAACCCTCTTTTTTGACAATTGTAGTATAAGTATAAGTAGGGATCGTTCTTAACCGGGGATTAGGAGGGATTGCAAATCACTTGGAAACTGACTCAAAAACGTAAAATATAATTTAAAACACTAAACTAGACTCAAAGAATGCGAAACTAAACGCTTAAAATACTAAAACAAACCAAAAGACTCAAGCATCACCCAAAACACTCAAAACTGCCTTAAAAACACTTTCTGGGCAGTTTTGAGCACCTTGGTGAATTTGGACGAATTTGTGCGACAAATTGAATCAAAACACTTATAAACACAAACTAAGACACTTTCTAACTAATTTGGACAATACAAAGACTCAAAGGACTCAAAACAAGTTCAAAAGACTCAAAACTGCCTAAAAACACTAACTAGGCAGTTTCTGACCTTAAACACAAATTTGGACGAAATTAAGTTGTAACTTGACTCAAGACTCTTAAAAACACAAACTAAATTGATTTCTAACTAATTTGGACATTAAAGTAAGGGGGGATTGAGTTTTGGACGAAATTAAACTAATTGCACAGATTCTAATTAAAAACAGAATGTAAATATGAATGTGATGGATTTGAATGGATGGGATGACTAGCTAAGGGTTCATCTCCACACATGTTACACTTGCATAATAAAAAGATTTCCAATTGCATTTCAATAAACCATGAATTCTCTACACCCCAAGTTAACCGTGATGCACTAATAACCTTCAAATCTTCCTAACGTTATTGAATTGGATGATTGCATACGACAACCCAAAACATTCCCCACAAGTCCCCTACATGATTGCATAATAGAGATACAAGCAAGAATCATTACGCTCTATGAAATTATAAGTGTTGACGAGGCATTCGTTACTATGATTGCATGAAACTTATGCCAAGAATTCGTTTAACGCGATTGTTTATAAGCAACCTCCACTACTTGTGAATATAAGTTCGTAACTATTAGGTGAAACTCACTTATTCTAGCGTCATATTCATGCATGAAAATTAAGCGTGTACTCTCAATAAACAACATAAATAAGTTATCAATCAAACAGTTAAACAAATTGAATCCACAACTTATGAAACGCAATTAGAAGTAATCAAATCAAAATGCAAGCATAAACATATATTTCGAATCCCCCCTAACCAGGGGGGGTTTAGTTCCTCATGATACAAAACAAAGAGAATCAAAGAAACGCCTAAACATTCCACAACTCAAACTTGAATTGTATGAACGTTTAGGCCCTCTTCTCTTCCATTCCTCATTCGTACAAAACAAAGGGTATTGAAATTAAACATTGAAATCAAAGAAAACACCTAAACATTCAACAACTCAAACTTGAATTGTATGAACGTTTAGGCCCTCTTATCTTCCTCTTCGTTGTAGCACAAGGTCTAAGGATAGTTTGATGGTGTGAATGGTTTGGGGAGTGGTGAAAATGGAAGGATGGTGTTTGGATTAGTAGGGAATGCACGGCAATAAGGAAATGGTGGTGTTTGTGGATGATTTTCTGAAAATGGAAGAGTGAATTGTGTATGAATGGGAATGACTCCATTGTGGCTGCAATGGATGCTTATTTATAGGTGAAAAGGAGGGAATATGACAGCTAGGAACTTGGTGGAAATCGAATGGTGATGGGAGATGCATGGGCTGATTTGTGAAGGGAATGCATGTGGATTAAAGTGGAATGACAGCTAGGTTATGATGATGAATGCATGTGCCAAAGTTGGTTGAATGATTATGGGTGCATGTGGCTGATTTATATGAAGGGAATGCATGGAATGAATGTGTGAATGATGGCAGATTGTGTATGTGAATGATTAGGGTGAATGTGCATGTGCTTTGACAGCTAGGTTGATAAATTAAAGGGAGTGCATGTGGCTTGGCTGGAATGATTGGAATGCAATCTGAAATGGGATGTGTTGGTGTGAATTTCTGGTACAAAGGGCCTCCTTTGGTCTTCAATTTCGTCCATCTTCTTGGCTTCAAGTATATGCAATCCATTTAACGCCCCAAACTACTCCAAAATGCACTATTTTGCATACTTTGCCCTTAG